>NC_051163.1:47309196-47339832 GCF_013339745.2 Dermacentor silvarum
TTCACGGAAGGTTCTTACGCCAAAGCTCTTCAAGGCAGGTGTAACCAAATCTTGCCACCAAGAACCCTATACTTCTTATGAACATAAATTTTGCGAATTCGGCCGCACATAACTTGCCTTCATCTTACATACAGCTTTTGGTGTCTTAAGCAAGAAACATTACCCTTGCAACAACCCATAAGCATAAAGCACGCGACCAATGCCAAATGCACTAACTCCTCACCAAAGCTCCTCTCGTCAATCCAGCACGCCTCCCGTGTGAGATTTTCAAAGAAGCCACAAGGTGAATGTATTTGGTAGCAAAGTTTTCATAGAAGTCCATACGTTCAAATCATGGCGGCGAAATGGCGGCGAAATGGGGGTTAGCGCCATCTGTATGACGAGGGAACACTTCCGGCGGAAGAAAAAATGATGTGACGCCATGTGCGTTAAGAACGCAAGTGACGTCATTTTGTTCTCAAATGCGGAAAACCTTGTTTTGGCGGGCTCCTGCCATTAGAACTGTATATTAAAATGCTCAGACGTTCGAATTGATGGGCGTTTTGAGATTTCCGCGCGGAAAGCGATGCAGCAGAAGGTCAGCCGTACGAGTGTCGAAATCGCAACCCTGCACAGAACATACTTTATTTGGAGGCCGACGAAAGCTTTGGTTGAAGAGTGCTGGTACCATCATCAAACGTCAAGCCTGTCAGCCAGCGCAGCCGCATGAAAACAGCTTAACAACTATCTGGCGGTCATAACTCACTACTTTTCACTGAACAGGTTAGGAAACAATGAAAATACCCGTGCCATCAAACTCAGACAAACGTCGACCAGCAACACAACACTACGTGCGAGGGGGGCATATTGAAAAATGTCAACTTCACGAGCGCGTCTATCTGCACACTTCAAGAGCTGTATTGCATTGTAAGTGATAGCGGCGTCATCGCCCCATCTTCGAAGGGCGCTGAAAAAAATGTATTTATTAATCATGATAAAGTAAAATGGCGTTGTCTTTTTTGCTTTTCTCGCCACGTGTATATAAAATTGATTAGGTATTTTATTTTCTTAGAATGAATCAGTCCATGCTTCGTTTCATTATGAAACGTTCTTTTTTTCTCTCCCAGTGTTTGTGCATCCTCACATAGTTGCGATTCAATTGCTGCTCCCATAACCACCCTTGCTGATGTCAGCGACAGTTTGTTCTGAACCGCTTTTCACCCGAAGCTTCGCGACCTATTTGGATCGACCTTGGAAACCATCCGTCCTTGCACTCTCCCCTTGATCGGAGCATTGATGCCGTACTGAGAAGTTACCCTTATACACTTGCACGATGTGAAGCTTCCTTTTTCACTCTCTGTAAATTTATCCTTTCCACTCATCTGCAGCGCTGAACGTAGTGACTATGTGACGTAGTAGCACCATACCCTATGGCATGCGGCAGCGACCAGTGTCAACAAACATAAAAGTGTACGCACCGAACTCGCTACTGCGCAATTGATCTGTTTAAGGCACTTCTGTACGTGGCATGGCTTTATACGCAAACTCTTTCGGGAAACGTCTCCCCGTTTGTTGGCAGCGCCGCTAACGTGATGTGATTCTCAACCAACAGTGTTAGCGCGTAATGAAGAAAAAAGGTCACTTTCTTCTATGCGTTTCTGGGTTTAAGTTACTACATTTGTGGTCATACTCTTTCTTGACTAGCGCCATTGTGTCCTACAATGCCGGGCGAAAATTTGTGGCCGGGGCAAATTTCAGTGACATACTTTTGCCTCTACGTCCAATAAAAGATAACTTCACTACGATATGCCTCCTAATCAGATCGTGGTTTTCACACGCAAATTATAAGAAGTTCATTTTAACGTTGCCGCGCATCTCTAAAGAGACAGGTGCTTGCGTGCAAGCCTGTCCATTCATTGATTAGAGCATGTGTCGGCATGTGGCAGCCCTAGCAAAAGTGCGCTGATGATTTTACAATGATGCATTTATCTAGCTTTATTCTGCACATAAAGTGTACGTCTATGAAATTATCATTTCTCAATCATTTCTGCCACTCTTTTTAATACGTTCTACATCCTCCACAGGACAAAGAACACTCGAAAGCCCGGTGGACACAGCGAAATTAATTGCTCCTCTTTGTCGTGTCACGACCTATCTCGAAAACCTCACTTCAAGAACTTCCGCTGAGTGCCAGAGCAAAAGACAGTAATCTGTGCTAAAAATGAAAGAAGTATCCCGTAACAAAGACTGCATGCAGCGTTCACGAACGGCCTTCGATGGAAAGGTCGGACTCAGCCATGTCATTTATGGGCAGCCACTCGCTTAAATGAAGGCACGCCTGGAAGTTGCTCGGGGCGGTGAGGGACGTTTATGGCTGACAGCGAAGTAAACATCACGTGTGCTGCAATTTGCGGTCTCTGCAAATGAGCGTATGCGAGCACTTGGCGTGAATGAGAGAAAAGCTTGCAATAAAGGAAATGTTCGGAAAAGAACTCCAAGGCATTGTTTGCACAACCTCCGAACACTGTTATCAGTGGACACGTGAAAAGAAATTGAAAGAAAAAAAAAACAACGGAGGTAAAAAAAGTGCCCGATATTACGGTGCTGGAAAAAAGAACTGCGAGAGAGACTACTCGTATAGGGTGCCGGATGAAAGTCTATGAAATATTTTCGAGCTTGACGTAATGTGCTCCGTAACCATTCACTCCCACTTTCTTTATTTCATTTCGTCAGTTTTAAATGCAGTTTTCTTGCGAAAAAAAAGTCATTTGGTACTTTTTATTGTCACGGGAATCATGGGGGTACATGATTTTTCCAATGATAGGGTCCGCCTTCATTGAGATTACACATCTTCCTTTGGTACTTCGCGCTATATTCTGACGGAGGGCGACGTTTTATGTTCAACAACCTTACTCCACCTTGCGGGATTCCGTAGAACTGACTTGCCAGAGAACACACTGCGGCTGGTTTTTGTTATAAGTTGCACCTAAAATGTATTTCGCGTAAGCCTATTAATGACTCTTATCTAGAGCAGTGACCTACATTTGTTTCGTATTTCGTGACCGCAACTTGTTTATTTTATCATGTTGTTTTCAACACATCCGTTCATTCACGACACTTCAGAGCTTCGGTGTTGCAAAGTATGAGCAACTTTTTCAATTTGTACACTCAGTGCGAAAACTATTATTTGCCATTATAAGAAGCGTTTTTCTAAACAAGAGCGCTGCTAAGCACGAGCTTGCGTTTTTGCCCGTGTACTTAAATTTAGGCACACGGTAAAGAACCCCAGGTGGTCAAATTAATCCGGAGTCACCCATTATGGTGTGCCTCATAATCAAATAGTTTTTTGGCACGTACGTAAGACCCCATTATTTATTTTAGGTTATTTTTCTTAACAAGTAAACTAGATGCTTCCTGGCTCTAATCTGTCCAGTACCACGGATTCTTAATTAAAAAAAAAGACCTTCAAGATTGTAGAAATCTTGAAGGGCCCGACCTGAGACCTGACATAATCCGCGGCTTAGGAGGGACGTTGTTAATAATTTGTTGCGATGCAGTCCCTTAGAGGTGTCATGAAAACTTGGGCCTTCTTAAGCAGTCCTTTCAGATCGCACAAACTCCAACGAACTCCAGCCAACTATACCTGTTCTCTACTCTTCTGCAAACACACGTCTCCTCAGGGATGTCGCAACACTGACGCCAGCCGGTGAAAGTATGACCCAGGCTGCACTAACTAAGCCACATATAAGCACCCATGGCCGCGTGGCGCAACATATCTGACACTCAGGCACCTCTCGGCATACTAATTGCTTTTCCTAGCCTTATTTTATGTATCTATGTAATATATATATATATATATATATTCATTGTCATCTTTTCAGAAGATGGTATCTTGTTCGCCGTCGGGTAGCCACAGCTTCTGCTTTTGTTCCCCGTGCTGGACTGATCATCTGCGGTCACCGTCTGGCACTGAATATAGATTGCTAATTACCCCGAAGAGCTTCGCACCCTCGTCGTCGTGGCGATATCCTTCATTTGTGAATTAATTAAGAGCACTCGAACAGGGAGAAACTCGCCGGCGGAGAAATGGTGTTTGATGTGTCCTTTCACTAGTTTCCGTTAACGGCCATGCCTTCTTCCTCGTCGCGCAAAAGGTCTCGGTCCAGCGGACCGGAAAACGCAGACTCCTGCAGAAAGACGAACATAAACGAAGAAACAGAACAGGCGTTTCGCCCTGGCGCGTCTTTTTTGGCGGGTGCATTATTGAGCTGCAACGGGCACTCTACCGACATGAGCGTACTCGACCGCACTGGTCACGTTGTAACCACCGACAAACTGCATGAGTGGGAGCTTTAAACCAGGCAAATGTATTTCTTCGTCGGGAGGTGCGAGGTGCTATTAAATATAACAAGCGTCACAGTTACGCTGCTCGTGTAGCAAAAAAAAAAAGCTACAAAAATTGTAGTTTCGCCCGAAAGGCGAAGCATTCATTGTGATACCAAATTATTCGTAAGGACAGTAGTTTTATCGGTCATGTAAACATGGAAACATTATCTTACTAACTGATTTAACAAGTATGGTGTCATCCCGCACAAGCAAACATTAACACATCATGTTTACATGGATGCATTATTTTCATCAAGTAGTGGTTTGCCCTGCGAATTGTTGCCGCCCTTCAGTCGCACGAAACCGCATTTCACCATTTTATTTCCCTTTTTTTCCCCGAAGGAATGAACGAAATTCGATCAATATTGACGGCTTCATTATGTAATTATGCATGCAAAACACATCAATATGCACACAGACTCCCAATATGCGCTGCATGCTGGCAAGTCTCACCACACAACCTCATCAGAAGTTCTTCGGATCAAGCAGGCCTTCAGGCGTGCAGAGGTCCACGGGGTCACTGCAACACTTCATTGGATCCCTCGTCACCAGGGCATCGAGGGAAATGAGAGAGCCCATAAGGTGGCGCGCGCCCTTCTTTCCAACCGCGTCATCTCACGGGATCTTCAGAGACCCTCAGCACCAGCACAACTAGCACGACAAATGACCACCGTATGACCCAGACAGAGCTCTGAGAGTAGCAGCCAACCGACGCAAGAAGGAACTCCGTGCGAGTGTCCCACCAGACCCAAACCAACTTCCCGTGGGTCTTCCCTGGTCGGGGCAAGTGCTACTGCATAGGCTCCATTCCGGCTTCGTCCTCACACCGGACGTGCTGGAGTGGTGGCGGCAGTACCGGCCATGCCGGGAGAGACGCTCTCCTTTCCCTTCTCCTGACTCCCTTCCGTCGCAGGAACCTGGCCTCTCGACAGCCCCTGAGGACGAAGAAGCACCCCAGGAGCCGCACAGGTGTCCTGACTGGGGCGTGGCCACGCGACCATCCGCAGCCCATTTGTTTTGGGAGTGCCAGCGCTACGCTATGCAGCGGGACCACCACCTGAGGGCGGTGCAAGTGTCGTCCTACGAGGAGTGGATTAGGCCGGCAACTGGATTGGCGGATTCCGACAGGGCTATTCTAGACTCGCTCTTGGGTTTCGCCAAGGACACGCAGCTTCTAGGAGGGCTCTAATTTCTCCTTCCCTCTCCCCTTCCTATTCCACATAATAGGCCTTCGAGCCATCCTACAATTATTACATTTTTATCATCATCATAATGTAATTAGATTGACTTATTTGCTAGATCCGGATTGTCTTTTACTAACTCCTACTGTTTCGACCAGACCAGACATATTTCCGCGAGGTGTTACCACCGCGGCAGTCTTTTTTTTTCATACCCTGTACCTTCTAAGTTCTGCGCAGCCACGGGTGAAGGGGAAAGAGTTAAATATATCAACAAAAATAAAAGAATATCAACAGGATCTATCAGCAGAAACACGATGGACACACCTGACAATGGTCAAAGTCTTTCACGCGGTGCCAATTTTGAGCGCACTATGACAAAAGGAAACAGCGCATAGGTATATGGTTTGGTCCCACTGTACAGATTGCTCGCTGTGACTTCCTAAAAACGGCATGGTATTCAGTGGAAATGCTGCTGCACCTGGTCTTGTCCTGGTCAATCGTATGCAGTACAGCTGACAACGTTTTCGCCTTGAACAAAAGGCATTGCTTTCCTTCCAATTCATCTGATGAGAGGACGCAGATGCGTTTCCGGGAATGGTGTTGGGCGAATTGGAAACGGTAACGGCGGGTACCGCCAACTCAATTTAGAACGCAAACATAAAAAAATCTAAAGAAAATACGGAATACCCATCACGAGGTGTTTCTTCGGATAGAGGTTTGCAGTGACTAGTATGGTCATGTTGTAAATGCGCTAAATTTGCGCATTTTTGCAGGAGCCAGTACAAAGCCAACGTCATGAACACTGGCGATATATAAAGAAAACTACACCCGCTACTTAATTTTAACTAGTTCTTGGTTCTGCTTGCGCTGACGGGGCAGCAACCGCGCCTGCTATATGGAAGCTCGCGATGATATTGTTACGCGAAGAACGAGTAGGTAAGACGGGCAACTATTTACAGGATGTATTTACAACAGCGGTTGCAGCGCTGACCGGTTAGGTTCACAGCGCGAGCCCAGCTCGTTCTTCCTCTTCTTTTCTCGAGTGATGGCGCCCGCGCGCCTCGGTCAAACAATCAAATACCACACGCGTGTAGCATAATCCCCCGGCGGCAGAAGCGACGTCCCGGAGCGTCTAAATGTCATCTCTGGGAGGGTGATACTGCTTCAGTCGTGTAACGTGCACGACATCGCTGAACTGGGAAGCAGATGGGGCGTCAGGGGCGATCTCGTATGTGACGGGAGTCACGGCACGAAGCACTCGGTAGGGGCCTGTGTAACGCGACAGCAGTTTTTCTGACAGGCCGACCTGACGCGACGGAGACCATAGAAGCACCAAAGAACCAGGCGGGAAGTGCACGTCTCGGTGTCGCTGGTCGTACAAACGCCTTTGACTCTCTTGGGAGTTCAAAAGGCGGTCACGGGCAATTTCCCTTGCGTGAGCAGCGCGGGCGACGGCATCAAGTGCATATTCACTGGTGGGTGCCGCGTGAACAGGGAGAGTTGTGTCGAGGGGCAGTGCTGGTTCTCGGCCGAACAGGAGGAAAAATGGGGAATAGCCGGCTGTGTCGTGGCGCGAGGAATTATAGGCAAAGGTGACAAACGGCAGAGTGAGGTCCCAGTCTGTGTGGTCTGAAGAGACATACTTCGCGAGCATGTCTGTGAGAGTGCGATTAAGACGCTCCGTGAGGCCATTAGTTTGCGGATGGTATGACGTGGATAGCTTGTGCCTCGTGGCACAGGACTGCAGGATGTCCGCGATAACTTTTGACAGGAATGTCCGGCCACGGTCTGTGAGAAGTTGTCGCGGAGCTCCATGTAATAAAATCACGTCGCGTAAAAGAAAATCGGCAACATCTGTGGCGCAGCTTCTAGGGAGCGCTCGGGTGATGGTGTAGCGCGTGGCATAATCTGTGGCCACAGCGATCCACCTGTTCCCAGAGGTAGAAAGAGGAAAGGGACCAAGTAAATCTAAACCAACCCGAAAGAATGGCTCCGCGGGAATGTCGATTGGTTGTAGGTACCCAGCAGGTAGCGTCGATGGTGTCTTGCGTCGCTGGCATTTATCACACGCAGCTACGTATCTTCGAACGGAGCGAGCAAGCCCAGGCCAAAAGAAGCGTCGGCGGATCCGGTCGTAGGTACGTGACACACCGAGGTGACCGGCAGTGGGGAGGTCGTGAAGTTCGTGGAGAACAGCCGAGCGAAGGTGCTTAGGGATCACAAGGAGTAATGCTGGGCCGTCGGGGTGAACGTTGTGGCGGTAGAGTACGCCATCTTGAAGTGTGAATAAGCGAAGGGAACTGTCGGCAAGTGGAGATTCCAGGCGGTCAATGATGACACGCAAGGACGGGTCACGGCGCTGCTCGTCGGCGACATGGACCAGAGGAAAAACAGAGAGAACGCAGGCGTCGGTGTCAGGCTCAGACGTAGAGGTCGGGTCTTCGACTGGGTAGCGAGAGAGGCAATCTGCGTCCTGGTGTTGGCGTCCTGACTTGTACGCCACTTGTAGTCGGAGAGCCCAACGACCAAGCCGGCCAGTAGGATCCTTGAGCGACGAAAGCCAACACAGCGCATGATGGTCTGTGATTACTGAGAAGGGCTTGCCATATAAATATGGGCGGAACTTTGAAACAGCCCAGACGAGAGCAAGACATTCGCGCTCGGTAATCGAATAGTTGCGCTCTGCAGTTGTCAGGAGTCGGCTAGCGTAGGCTATAACGCGGTCGTGTCCGTGTTGGCGTTGCGCTAAGACGGCGCCGATCCCATAACCACTGGCATCGGTTCGGACCTCTGTTGGTGCGGACGGGTCAAAGTGGGCCAAGATCGGTGGATTAGTCAGAATCGTGATAAGGCGTGAAAATGCGGCAGCCTGAGGGGAACCCCACGTAAAAGGCACGTCTTTCTTCAGAAGTTCAGTGAGTGGTTGAGCGATTGATGCGAAATCTTTCACGAACCGTCTGAAATAAGAACAGAGCCCCACAAAACTCCGGACGTCTTTGACAGACTGAGGTACAGGGAAAGCCGTTACTGCTCGAACCTTCTCCGGGTCGGGTTGTACTCCGGAAGCATCGACGAGATGGCCGAGCACTGTAATCTGTCGGCGCCCGAAGTGGCACTTCGATGAGTTTAACTGGAGCCCAGCCTTGCGGAAGACGTCAAGGATGGCTGCAACGCGCTCAAGGTGCGTCTCAAATGTAGGAGAAAACACAAGGACGTCGTCGAGGTAACAAAGGCAAGTTGACCATTTGAAACCTTGAAGCAGAGAGTCCATCATCCGTTCGAAAGTGGCGGGGGCATTGCATAAACCGAACGGCATAACCTTAAATTGGTAGAGGCCATCTGGAGTGACGAAAGCGGTTTTTTCTTGATCTTGCTCATCGACGGAAATCTGCCAATAACCAGATCGAAGGTCAATGGACGAAAAGTATTTGGCACCGTGAACACAATCAAGAGCGTCGTCAATTCGTGGTAAAGGGTAAACGTCCTTCTTAGTGATTCGGTTTAGGTGGCGGTAATCAACGCAGAAACGCCACGTGCCATCTTTCTTTTTGACGAGCACTACCGGCGACGCCCAAGGACTCGACGATGGCTCAACAATGCCTTTGGCGAGCATCTTGTTTACTTCCTGCTGAATAACTTGCCGCTCTGCCGTGGACACGCGATACGGTCGGCGGTGAATGGGAACAGCATCACCAGTGTTTATCCGATGCTGAACAAGGGACGTCTGACCAAGTGGGCGATTTTCAGTGTCAAATATGTCGCGGTAGGACAACAAAAGGCGATATAGGGCGGCTGCTTGGTCAGGGGCGAGGTCCGGAGCGACCATGGGACGTAATGGGCCGTCGAGGTTCAAGGCATCCTGTGGGTAATCAGGAGGATCGGGAGACGCGTCGGCTGCAAAAGCAGTGACGTGGTCGTCTGTCACAGACCGGAGCGTGGCCACCACTATGCCTTCAGGTAACACTTGCTTCGTCAAGCCAAAATTGATGACGGGGAGACACATCCGATTAGCGGCAAGGGTAACGACGGAGTGAGGCACAGAGACGTCGCGCGCCAGGAGGACGTCACGAATAGGTGCAACGACATAGTCGCCATCAGGCACGGGTGCCGTTGAGGCCAATTCGACGAAGGTTAGGGCTTTTGGAGGTAACCGAACAAACGCTGTAGTGCAGAGGGTGTTCGGTGGTTCGGGGCGAACGTCGGAAACAAGAGGAAGCTCGAGGCACAGCGTACCGGTGGAACAGTCGATGAGGGCAGAATGCGTCGTCAGAAAGTCGAGCCCGAAGATGAGGTCGTGAGGGCAACTGGTCAGCACGGTGAACAGGACTGGAACGTGGCGGCCAGCAATTCCTACGCGCGCAGTGCACATACCACTGACGGCAACAGTGGCGCCATTGGCGACGCGTACGGCCCGAGTGATGGCAGGCGTAAGAACTTTTTTGAGGCGACGACAAAGATTAGCGCTCATTATGGACACTTGGGCTCCAGTATCAACCAATGCCTTGAATGGAACACCATCCACGTCTACGTCAATTAGGTTCGCGTTCGTGAGGAGCGTCAGCGGAGGATTTGTACAGGACGGACGGGATGCAGCAATATTTTGCATGCGTTTGGGCATCAGTATACTTAGCAGGTGGCGATCCCACAATCGGGACTGCAAAGATTAGATTTGCGAATGCACAACCAGATTGAAGAGGCTTTTCTTCGAATCTAGGAGGCAAATTTTTAATTTTTTTTTCTTGTTTGGTTAGGCTGGACTGCTTTGGCTGGTTTGGGTTGCAGATAAGGCGTACCACGGCCCATTGTATTATGTATCTGGTCCTGCCTTCAAAGCATGAAACCTCGTTTCTATTCATATCACTGTATATTACCTTTATTCACATTAAATAAGGTTGTCTTAAGCCTTCCCACGGCAGGTAGCTATTAATAATTAGGGCATGGTGCCATTCGCCCGGTTTAGAGCTTTAGATGTCACCAGCATCAGCAATGACTCTAGCATCGCGATTCAATTCATTGATGGTGAGAATTGACGATTCGATTCATTGTAGAGGATGAATACGTACGGATTCTGAATCGCCATTCAACCTATGAATCGGTCAGTGA
Organism: Dermacentor silvarum; assembly: GCF_013339745.2. NCBI lineage: Eukaryota > Metazoa > Arthropoda > Arachnida > Ixodida > Ixodidae > Dermacentor > Dermacentor silvarum. Next base: position 47,319,846 of record NC_051163.1, read on the forward strand.
CCAAAATATTGCGTTCTTATATCCAAGCGACATACGGGGCAAACTTGTTGGCCGGACTTTTCAGCATGTTTTGAGTGCAATCATGGGCCTGCTTCAGTCGCCACGTGTCAAAATGTAAAGGTCCTGGTGCAAGCCAGGTCCCGATTTCTCTAACTGCTAGTCCTTTAACTGCAAGTCATACTGTTAGGTATGCGTAGAAACACCCCATGTAAAACGCACGCGAGGAAAACACTCCTATACTTTTTTATGGTATCCACAGTTTCGATGGGGTCAAATGCGCATGTATGTGATGACAACTTTCTCAATGGGAGGAAACCTTAATGGATCTCCTGCGAAAGGATATCTTTTAGGAAAGCCTATTCCGTCCTAATTCAAATGGCAGACAATGCCAATACATGCTGTCCAAATCAAAGTTCCAGTGGTGGCGCCCTCACCATAATAGATGCATATCGAAAAAACGGTGTTTTTGCTATAGTTTCATGCGAGGGTAACGTTTGTGGGAGCCGGAAACACGTCATTATTTCAAAACTCTCTCTTCGTCCGGTTGGCGGGAAAAATAAATAAATTGAATGCTCCCTACCTTTCCTTCTTCGCTCTCTCTCTCTCTTTATTGATGATCCCACCTAATATACAGCTTATGAAGGGCTATGGCATATCGACCTCAGGTTGTAAGTCAAAATACCGCAGAACTTTGTATGTTTTATAGGATTTATAGAACTTTATAGGATAGCTCCATTCTTGGAGCCACAGCGTTTCCGTTAGCACACGTAGAGGACTGAAAGAGCGACTTCATAAAAACATAGCACATAGCTGACCAAGAAGAAAAATGTTCACTGCTCTGGAAGACCTCATTTGCCCCGTTCCTCTTGGACGACGTCATAAAAGTCGGAACGACCGTTCCTGGCTTCAAAGCACACGTCGAAGCACCCGCATGGTTTATACATGGGTCGTAATAAAAGTGACCTCAACGTGGCATGCTATAGAAGTGCCGTTAAGAAAAAGGGTATGCATGACAAAGAGAAAAATGTCACCGGGCTGCGCTGCACACCCAGCAGAGCCACAGCGTGAGCTGGAGAAGCGGTTCCATAGGAGCTCCATTTTCGGTAGCACGTAGTAGAGGGTTTTCGCGGCGAAGATTGCTTGCGTCGTGTTAAGACAACGAACTAAACTGTGCGCCGGGCGTCGACGGCGACCTGAGGCTTGTGCTGCTCTCTGCACAGCGGTCTCGTGAGCCCGACGTTATCTGGTTGCAGCTGCGCGCGTAGCTCTACGATTCGCTTCTTCATCTCGAAGGCACCATAACGTGTATCGATGAGCAAGCATCGCTATCGAGACTACACGACGCGCATGTGACAAGCCTTAGCACGTGGCACGGTAAGATGCAACTGCTACATGTCGTGACATCTGGTGTTATACAACGCAACTGCAATGTAAAGTTTGCACGTATCGACGCTACACAGCGCGCATGATTGTCAGACAAGGTGAACAGCCACTTATATTCAACCGAGACAGTGAGATAATGTTTATTCGACGTTTCAGACTCAAAAGCATTAAGAAGATAATAGGCACAGCGCAGAAAAAAAATTAACGCTGCCAACAACCCTGTGGCCAAAACCGAGGACTGTAGGCAGTGTAAGAGAAAAACACAAAAGTGCAAACAAAGTCTACGAAGACTTTTTCTTTTTAATAATGAAAAAACAGTAGTGAATAGCTTAAAAAAGGTGTGTGTATGTGTGTGTGTGAGAGAGAAAGAGAGTGCTGCTGTTAACTGGGAGCGGTTTTCGGCTCTCATTAGGAGAACGGTCGGTGATAACTTCAAGCCAACTGAGCCAAACTTCGATCATCACATCGTCCTGCTTTCTTTTACGAGGTCTGTTGTAATGGTGACGAAGACGTTAAACACTTTACGAAGCCGCATAAAAAGATGAGGGATAATGAGAGGTGGCACTCGCTTGGCCATCTCATCTTGGTTCTCGGGTCATTGACTCGTGTTGTCGTACTTATGACCGCCGGAAATATTGGAGGTCTTACGTTTAGTTAGATGATGCACTAAACGCTTTATTCTCCTCACTGTGTTCAGACGCTGAACTGCGCAATCAGTTCATGTTAGCCAGCTTACGACCCGCCGACGACCTTCCTGCTTACGACGTTCCTAACTATATATGGTGTTATCACTGCTGTGAAGACGTTTATTATTTGCTGTAAAAATTGACGGACCCGTTCGGTGCCCCTTGCGTTATCTGATGACAAAGAATGTAGAAAGGTCGATTGTGCTGTGGCACCACTTTGATAAAATTATTACGTTGGTGCTCCCTAGCCGTCCTATCTTACTTTGTTAGTGGGGTCACCGAATAATGGGCATAGTGAATCATAATACAAATGTAAAACAACACCCGATCGTGTTCATTATGTGCGTACACAGAAATTATAAACCGACACCATAGCTGGAATATTTATATAATTGCTCAGGATGCATCACAGTTATTCCCACAGTGAGATATGAAAATATAGGTCTTCTGTACATAGGAAAAAAAAACAGTACTATGATCGGTACAATGCCTCAATATATCGCGAAATGCAAACACGTATGGAGCAGCGCTCAAATTTCGCATTAAAGAGTCTCGTAATGGTCGGTGATTTTTTAAAGAGCAGCATGGTATACGAAGAAAAGATTTTACTTGCAGTGACTTATGTACAAGATGGTTATCAAATACATATCCGAGAGTTTCTGGGTAGCCTCAGCAACATATTCAGTTTTTCTAACGGTAACCGCAAGTCCTGTGGAGATCTTAAACATTAGGTACTTCACTGCCAGGTGCAGCACATGCGATGGAACCACATACGAGGGCGTCATTCGGTGAGTTGAATCTCGCTGGTGGCGTGGTCAAAAACAGTGGGACGCCCTTCAGGCTCATGCACCTCGGACGCCCCAAGTAAATTTCATGAAATGACAACTCCTCGACGTGCTCGTCAAATAGTATGCTTAGAGATGTCTTATTCTCACCCGGGTACATTCAGATATATTTAGGCTCGTCTCAGACTACAGGTTCTTGATTTATAGTGAGAATCACATTGGGCTTCAATCCGATCTTCGACTAGTGGGAGCGTGTCGGTTTTTTTGGCGTTCTCTGCTTCTTCGGAGAGATCTGACTGTTCCAGAAACTGATCGACTACTCCTGGTATGTGAAGCCATTCTAATGAGAGAGAGAGGCAAGGCAGTTTGTCCATTGTTCAAGCTCGTTCGGAAGCTCGCACACGCCGTAAAGCCGTTGTCTGTTGGGAAAAGTGGTTGTAGAAGGGACACGAACCTCTCTTAGAAGCGTTGTACGTCGGAGGCCAACCAAAAGTGGTCACAGACTCTAAAGAGCTGTCAAAGGGGTCCTTGAGGAAATGCTTTTCGAAGTAAGCATTAGTGGCGGCGTATACGGGCGAGCAACTGATAAAGCCGCCTTTGGCGTTACCCGCCGTTGAGTAGCGGCTGTTCGCCTCCGCTCCAAAATGGTCTCCCTGCGTTGCTTCGTTTTTACAGAACATCTTTCGCGGGCGGCTAACCTAACCTGCTCTAAGCGAGTGGCTCAAGCTTCGGCTGTCTTGGCGGCTTACCGACGATGTTCCACTTCGGCCCGCTTGCGCTTCTGTTTTGCAAGCGTAGCGACATTGCGCATGTTCTTCAATTGAGGAACCCATGTGACTTGAAAATGGAAAAGAACCGAAGCGATCGTCGCTTAAGCACAGCTGCTAAGGTGAGGGGGGGAGGGGGGGCGTGCAGATATTGTGTGCGTAGGGTGGAGTTTATTGGCTGCAGTTGCCGTTAGCCACACGCACCTGGTGGGGTTTGTACTCGTTCCGCCACTTGTAGCGGTGGTGCAATAGGGTTTCCTGCAAGAACTACTACAGACAACTCTGACGCTGCCATCGTTCAGTCACCATGGCAACGATGGCTAGTACATGAATTTGTCTTATCTTCCTGCTTGTGGATTCAGACGTTCTTATGGCTTTGTTTATTACGCTTTATCTGCCTTCATTGTGCTAAATTTTGAAGCAAACTACACCTTTTTTTAAATGCAGAAGACTCTGCGAACACGCATAATTGCTACTAATTGGAACGGTTCAGCCTGTCGAGTTGGCCAAAACGAAAACGAGCCAAGCGTCTCACCGCGCTGGCTTGCCTGCGAGAAACTTAAGGGCGTTCTAGGCCGTTTGTGGATGCATGTGTCCGTGGCGTGATCATTTTGATATCGGGGTTCTGTGCTAGTGGTCTTGTGTTCAAATCCTTCCATCGGACAATATCAATATTTACTTAATAATTTTTAACTCAGCACTTTCCCGAAACTGAATAGTTCGCACAGTCGCGAAGACGTTTGAAGCCGTAAGGATGAAGTTTGGGCAAATCCATCCTGCACCGCCGGATGCTCCTTTAGGCACTAGCTGCAGAGTTCTCCTTGTTACTTACTTGCGCTTGTAAACTACTCAATCGCTGCAGCGTTCCAACACCATCCTTAATTGTTAAACGCCTTCGGCGTTTGAGGCCAAATACGTACGAAAAACCTTCTTACGTACGAACGTAAGTAAGAAGGCTTCGCTTTGAAAGGTAATCCAAAATAAGTGCGATTAACTTTGTTGCAGCGTTTTGCAATCTAAGTGCTGCTGCCTGAAATTTAGACCAGAGTTGCACTGGCGTCCGCCTCTCCCGCAGCTCAGCGCCAACATAGTGTTCTGCCACTGAGTTGAAACTTGCAGCTGTAGCACGTTTACTTTTGCAGCACTCTGAACTGCTTTCCAATCTTCTTAAATGGACACTAAAGACAAATATGGAGTCAAGCTAAAGTGACAGCTTAGTGCTATAGAACGTCTAAGGCGCAATTATTATCGCGCACAGAGATTCAGTATTGGAGAAATTGAGACAAATGCAGGACAGGACTAGCAACTCCCTCGGGACATTTAAGCACCAACTAGCCCGATAACGAAGGCACTCCTGATTATAATTCTCTAAATAGTACTCAACTACTCGTAATGAAAATATCATTGTATTGAGTTATATGATGCAAGACTTGCGCTTGCAAGTTGGAATCAGCTAGCCCAATACAGGGCTAATTGGAGATTGCGGAGAGAGAGAGGCCTTCGTCCTGCGGTGGACAGAAATATAGGCTGATGATGATGATGACGATGATGATAAGACGAAAGAAAATACAACTTGTTCAGTTCTATATTATTTTCAGAACAAATAACTAATTGACGTTCCCATTGAGAACGACGCGGGCACTCGAAAGGTTTCGCTTTCTGCGCTCTGCACCGCCCGCACTTTCGCGTTTCAGTAGTTTCGGTAGTTTCGGTAGCGCGTAGTGCTGCCCTTGTTTGGCTGGCTCGCGAAACTCACGTTCACGTCCAGGTCACGTTCGTGGGATTCCCGAATGGTTGCGCAACTTGAGCAAGACCAGCTGCAGCGGCGAATCCATCGGTGTGTATTGGCTCGGTTTCTCCACGGCTCTTCTCTGTTGTGCGCCGTGCACCGTAAACCGCAGTGCCATCTGACGGGCGCCCCTCTAATCACCCACAGCACTAAAGGGCGATGACGGCGTACGCAACATCACCACTCCCCGCGCGCAGTAGGGCGATTTTAATTGCCCCAAGGGTATGTGGACCCTACAGGCGCAATTTGCTCGTGCACTAAATATTTTCTTGGTGCGAAACAAGTGCTACGAGGCTACTGGAATGGTATTTTAACAGTTCACGTCGACCTAATATTTGCCTTGAGTGTGCCTTTAAGTAGTTGTTGGGGTGGGGTATGCGCGTGTTCGTCACCAGAACTTCATCGATTTGTATAGCCAAGACAAACCAATTAATATTTACCTAGCTGCTACTGAAGCAGAAATTCCGTTCAACGGCAAGAATTCCTAAGCGTAAACAGCAGCTAAGATTTTGTGCGGGTATAATTGACACGTTTACCACGGTATTATTACCTCCGTCATGTCATCGCCGATCAGTCGGTGTCATCGTTCTCGTTGTTATCTTTATCGTACCCATCGTGTCGTTGTCTCCGTCATTGTCGTCATTTTGATCATTATCACCGCATTAGTGTCACTCTCGTCAGTGTCATTGTTGCAAATGGGATCGTTATCATAGTGCCATCGTCGCCACTGCCATCGTTGGAATTATCGTGGTTATCGTTGTTGTATGTCAGTACTGTCGTTATCATCGTCAGTATCATCGTTATTGCCGTCGTTATCATTGTCACTGTTATCTTTCTTATCCCCATAGTAACGTCGTCATTGTAATTACCATAGTTGTCCTTGTTATCATTACTGCCGAGTCCTTGTCTCCAAATCCATGGCCGTTATTCGTAGCGCGTTCCTACTTTGACCGGCACGCTATATATGTATTCTTTAGTTATCTACCTCTTAATCTCAAGTTACTGCTTCCGCGCGGCATGTTACGATCTCACTGAAGCAGGAGTTGATAGCCTTGCGATCGCGTGATTTCTCCTTACGCGGCATTCATAACGACGCGCTCACTCTCCGCTTACTCGTTGACAATGCTGACAACGATCTTTGCTCCGAGATAATTAATTCCAGGTCGCGCACTTTACACGGCCTCTTTCGCAACATTGGCTGACCCTGCGCGCCTCTCACATTGGCTACTTGGCATCTAGACGCCTCCAACAGTTTCTTTCTTCGTCGTATGCTCTAACCGCGTGTCATATTACGAGACGTTGCACGCGCCGCACATATACGTCGACCTCTCGACGCTTCGTTGGCTCACCGCGCTCTCCCCAGCGTCAAGTGCAGTGTCCCGACCTCGGTCAGCGCCTCTGCATAATTAATGAGCTCGTGGACGCTGAGTATTCGGCGTCGTCTACGCTTGCGCAACGCGTTATACGCTGCGGTCGTCCGGCGACCCAAGTGAGAACCTATGCTCTTCTAATTTAATCACGCGTACGTTCGCGCGCCGACCGCAAGTGACCACCGCGTGTTGTGCCGACACGCACGCGCGTTCACGCACGAACGACCCGTTGGGTGAGACTGCTGCGCGGAGTGAAACACGCCGAGCCTAATGTACTGAGCTTTGCTTCCCAAGGCAGGGGCGCCAGCCTCACCCGCCCTCACTTGAAACGTGCAACGTTGCACAAGCTTGGCGGCAGAAAATGACGCCGTTTGAAGCCTCCGAGTACGACAGAAGTATAGATGACGTATAGGCCCGACGCCCCCTCGCGATAATACCTTTTCTAGTCGTCCGGATACAACCGATGACTTGCTGCACCAGTAAGATGTTGGACAGTAAGAACAAATTGCCTTCGTTGGAGAAATAATGAATTTTCGTTGCCGACAGCACGTTGCCTTGTATTGACACTACTACCATAGGCCGCGTGCAATGTCAAAGAACTATTTCTCTTAGAGTACAGTGCATTGCGAACGATATCCATCACCTGAAAAAGGCACGCACTGTGGCAGATAACTGCAAGCAATATTGGCGGAGTCATTTGGAGGACGGTTTATTGGGATACATTGGTATGGATCAGTATGCTGTGATGCAGCGTGACTTTTCGCTTTAACTTTCAAGAGGGTTCCTCAATTGGGAGACAAAGCCCAATTGTGGACAAAGTTTAATAAAACTGAGACGGAAATTAACCCATAAAACAAGCACTCAAAAAGACTATCACGGCACGAAACGCACTTATAGGCTAGGATGATATTAATAGCAGTCAAGTTCGGGCAGGAAGCAGGCGTGTGTGTGTACTATAGTCTCGACGCGGAGCAGCGGAGACGAGACGACGAGAAGCGGTGCTGGTCTCACCAAAAGGTCGCTGTATCGGACCGTCGTACAGGCTGCCAGAGCGTGGCAGCTCTGGCTTGGAGGGAGAAGACAGGCGGCTCGGCAGCACGGGCAGACGGCGGTGGCGTTCTGGCCGGGCAGCTGGTCGTGGCACTCGGGCTCGTAGCCCGACAGCTCGCGTTCTGCCCACGGGCGCAGACGCTCACCGGCCTCGGTCAGCAGCAGTTGACTATCGGGCAGAGTGGCGATGCCCAGGAAGGCAGGCGGCTTGGCAGCATGGGTTGACGGCGGCGGCGTTCTGGCCGGGCAGCTGGTCGTGGAGCTCGGGCCCGTAGCCCGACAGCTCTCGTTCTGCCCACGGGCGTAGACGCTCACCGGCCTCGGGCAGAAGTTCCTGAATGGATGGAGTGGCGACGCCCAGGAACGGGTTGGCAGGAGGCCCCGGTTGGGTGAAGTCCTGGTGGCTCGGGTCCGGAACCCGACGGCCGTCTTCAACCCCCGATCCGGTGGCCGACCTTCTCCTGGTGCCGCTTCTGGAACTCCTCCCCCCTACTGCCAGCGCGGCTCGCTTTTCTGCCGCTCTGGCCGATTTGTCATTCGTTCATTGGCTGCTTGAAGCTCCGTGGTCTTTTGCGATTGGATGCCTTTTTCTTTGTTTTGTTTCTTGCGCCGCGTGCTCACGCGCCGGACGGTCTTCGGTGTCGTCGTTTTCTATCAGCATGGAATTCGCCTTGGCGCGCGCTCTGCTTGTCTGCTTCTTGTTTGAATGCACCGCACCTTGTCGCACACCACAAATATCACCGTCGCGCACCACAAATCACATATGCTAAGATAACAAATACACAAAGGTGAAAACGAAAACGCCGTACAAGAGAAGCAATTTTCAGCAACATACAAAAGAAATAAACATATTCTAGAAATAACATTTCTGTACATCAACAGCATTGATGAAACACTTAGTGAGCATCGTAATTAGCCAACAAAAATCACCGCGTGTAAGCCCGGAAGTGCAATGATTTCGGGATTGCCGGTTTAACTTGGAGCAGGGCCCTTGACTGATGCAGCTGCGGGTGGCGGTTCCGAGCCAATTGCGTTTAGCCCGACCGCTATGGAGGGATTTTCTTGCGAAAAAAATTACACCATCTTCCCGTAGGGGAATCCTGAGTAGTATGCGAAGCAGCCATGGGGTCGACACAAGGTAGTTTTATCAGCTGTATAAAGTTGGACATGCAGCAGCACCAGCAACGCTCAGAACTGTTGTCGACGCCGTCGGTGTTTTGCCCGCGTTCGCACCGAACGTGCGCGGCGTTCGTGACTGTTGCCGGTGCCTCTGGGGCGCCTACCGTCGCGCCTCTAACCTAAGCTGCTTCGCATTATCGCGCACGGAGCCGCAGGTGTCGCCATTCCGTTGCGCAATCCGGAGAGGAAAGGAGCGTCGAGAGGAGAGGAGAGGAGGAATGCCGAGAGGAGAGGAGATGACACAAGGAGCTAGAGAAGAGGAGGGGGAGGAGGATGCGCAGGCGCAGTAGGGGTGTGGACGCCGCACGGCGGAGGGAGGGAGGGAGTGACATAACCCCGACCATAAGATGCTTCGCATCTAAAACTGGCGAACAGCCACGCGCCGCGTCCGCCCGGCGGCCGGCGGCTGTTCGCCGTCGATCAAAGCGGCCTAGATGTGTTATCAGATGGTCAACCGCTCGCCGGAATCGGCGAATGAAGGCTGTCAGCGCAAATCAGGGCGCGGTCGTGTGCGACTTCCGGCCGCCGCATATGGCTCGGCTAGCCAGCCAAAGAGCCAAGAGCGAATGTAGCGACGAAAGCTGCGCGCATCGCGTACAATGATCGCCTGATCACTGCCGTCCATGCAGTCACGACCAATATTATGGGATTTTAGCCACCCTGAATACAAAAACTCTCGCAAAAGAAATCGTCGTGTTGACGCGGAGCTTGGTAATGACCCTGAAGGTAAGCCAACAATAATCACTACTTCTTGTTGACATGTGATTTTTGTTTACATCAGCGCGGGCTCTTCCAGTTCTTCCATTGTTTTAATGGTTATTCGAAACGAAAAGGCGCAAACAGGCGTTTTTATAATTCGCTTTGGTTTGCTTGATGTCTGTCTCTCCCCCCTCTTTTTTTTTTTGTTTTGGCGATCCACTTGAGGCTGGGCTAGATTGTGCGTAGCTTATGAGAGAAAAATTGGTGTGGTTTCGCTTTGGTTAACCCTGGTTATAGCGAAAGCTTCACTGCCCTGGCTAGGACCATTGTCGAGCGGTGGTTGAGGTGTGGTTTCGCAATGATATACAGACATGTTTGCAATGAATACAGTGTTTATTCATCATTTTTATGCCTATGAAGACACTGTGGTGATCAATAAATACTGAGACTTGGCTGCAACTTGCAGCCGGGCCGAACTCCACTCGGGCAATGGCGGAAATGTCTTCTTTCAGGGCTCCGTAAAGGCCCAAATATAGTCCGACGTAGCGTGAACGCATGCACACGTTATGTGACGTTGGCGAGAAAAACAGCGGGTGTAGTTAGAGCGATGCTTCAACGTACTGGCGGCGCCAACCTAACCGGACGCGCGGCCAGTGCGCTCCGACACACCCGGCGTCTGATGACGCTCGCCCGCGTGCCGATAACGTCGGAATATAAACGCGCCTTATTGCTCTTTTGTGGTTTGACGCCTGGCTCTCAAAGTGAAAACTGTTGAGTCACCGACGGCTGCCCGAGGTAGCGCAATGAAGCTTTCGCTTCAAAACAATAGCGCAGAAAAGACGTGCGCGGAAGCCGAGAATGACACAGGACGCGCGCTGCCCTCTGTCATTCTCGGCTTCCGTGCGCGTCTTTTCTGTGCTTTTGTTTTCTTCCAAAAGCGATGGCAGCAAGTGCATTCTTTTTTATCTAAGGTCGGGAACGAGACTTCGGCGGAGCACGCATTCGACTAAAATGATAAGCGGGCGACTTCGTCGCGGCCCGGGCATTTTACTGGGAATGAAATCACGCTGTTTCTAGCAACACTGAAATCGTGGCGGCGGCCGCCTGTTTTTCGCCGCACGTGGGTGCAGCACGGCGGGGGCACGCTGGCGTTCCGCCGCACTGGTGCGGGCCACACGAAGTTTGCCGTGAAAGTTCGCTCCATGTGGGCCGGGCGCCGCGCTCCAATTTCACCCGTGTGGATGGCGCTGGAGAGGCAGCGGAAGTAAAGCGGGTCAAGCCCCTGGATCTTGTCGAAGGGCCACGCACTTGGCCTTTAACTTAAACCGGGGTAGGGGAGACAGGTGGGTATTTTCGCAAGTAGTTTTTGCAGGAAAACTGTATACCTCTCGTTTGTCGGGAAATTTCGTGGCGTAAACACAAAACGCCATACGCCATACCCCATAGCAGCTGTGCGATAGCTTTGTCGAGCTGGGGTAGAGAGAGCTGAGAGAGAAGTGAAAGCAGAGTATAATAATAGCATCGCGTAGGATAGCGGATACGCGGTGGAGAGTAGGAGTGAGGCATGTGGTAGTGGGACGCGTAGAGATGCTGGCCGACGCCGATCGCGTTTCCGCGCATTTGCGCCGAACGCACCTGGTTTCCGTGACTGCAGCCGATGCGTCTGACGGCGGCTCGGCAGGTTTACAACTAAGTGGACACTAATTGCTTCCGAAAGACTGAAGCGAAAGCTATAGGGAAGCTGAAACCAAGCGTCGCAGAAGAGAACATCAGCGAGTTTAGATTGAGGGAAGCCGAGAGTTCGCGTAGACAGCAGCTAAGAAATGAAGATCCGGAGGCTTGTGAACGTGGCCGGTTGAGTTCATCGCGATACTACGCAGAACATCGCGAAGAAATCCTGAGTGCCAGGAAACTAAGTGTGTGGTTTCCCACTACTTTACTAGGCTTTCCCCAGCTGCATGCCTCTCGTTGGTTGGAAAATTTCGTGGCGTAAACACGAAACGCCAGGTTAACAATTGAAGGCAAATGGCCGATCTTTCTTTGCAATCAGGCATACCGCATATATATATATATATATATATATATATATATGTGTGTGTGTGTAGTGTGTGTGTGTGTGTGTGTGTGTGTGTGTGTGTGTGTGTGTGTGTGTGTGTGTGTGTGTGTATACTTGGTGCCGCGTCACCACGCTTTCATATGTCAAAGGGAGACCCATCTAGCAACTCATTCAGTTCATGCTAAGACTGCCATGGGTAGACCACGGAAATTAAAGACACCAGCAGAACAGCGTGAATACAGTGCTCGACCATGTGTGGTGTTTGATACAGCTTCGCTGGACATTCAAGTTCGCAGGGCGGGATGGCTGCCGATTTTTTTTTTTTTCAGGTATATTGGTACGCAGAAAGGTTCGGAGATAGGGCTTGGGGGCTTGTGCCCGGTCTAAGCCAGCACTTTGAGACGCTTCGTACGTTGTCCGCTTCGCATAGCAACAATTAAAGAAATTGACCAGGCGCATCTTCCAGCTGATGGTGAAGATGGAATTTACTTACCGGACGCGTTCGTTGCCGAGAGAGATAAACATTCGCTGAGCGTCCCTAAGCGTACTGTGAAACTAGTGCACTTTTACGAGGTCAAGCAGATCATGTGTTGTGAATCGAACCATTGTAATTCTGAATAACAGTTCCGATTTCCTGCAAGATTCATCCTGATGGCTGATGCGTCCGTCATTGAAATCTTGTCATGTTGTCGTAATGCGCAAGCCGTCGCTTACAGGTATATCTAACAAAGGTATGGTCCTGCAGCGACAATCTTGGTATGACACGGACAACGCCTCTTATGAACTGTCTCACATTGGTTGCTAGTCCATCAAATGTGCAGATCGGATTAAGTATGGAGCCTACATGCAAAAGGCTGATGACCGTGCAGTACTGTTAGAGCCAAGTTTGGTATATGGAAGGCAACCTGTTACCGAATACAGCAGCAGTTATTGCTCTGGAAAACTTTGCGAGTTTCTCGGAAATCTGTCTTGAAGGTCTCACCATCAAGTACCCCAGGAGAGCCATTCTAAATCAGTCCGCGTTGGACATCAGCGCTTTAGTTCATCATTACTCCAGCATGTTTTAGAAAAAGTGGCCACGCGATATTATAGGTCACGCTTCACAATACCGCTAATGAGGCAGTCTACTCTGTGTTAATCTATTTTCAGTGCGGCTAACAGATCACGCCCGGACAGAAAGCAGACCCCTTCAGCCATGACGCCGCCAGGCGGCGCTGTACGCTGTCGGCGTGCTGTGTGACGCAGGCTAGGCGACTATTTGTCACCGCCCCGTTTCAAAGAGGACACCATTAAACCATCGTCATCATCATGTGCTGTCAAGAAAGTTAGCAACAGAGTGTACGATATATAGAATTGTCAAAAAACACACAGAAGTCATCAGAAAGAATGTGACAAACAGAGACAGTAAATTGACGCTTAGCATGGAAAAACACTCACAAATGACTAGGGAGATTTAGAAGTATGAAATGAAAGGAATGAAGGGAACATGTGTACGATAACTCAAAGGGTGATGTGTTTCTGAGGCCAAAGATATATTGGAGCAAATATTCGCAACACGATCAGGTATGTATCTGCTGCAGCAAAAGTCCGGAAACGACTCGACACTAGTGATGCAAAGCTATCGGTAAATTGGCCATCGATAGCATCGATAGATTTTTTTTGAAACTATTGATAGTGTAAAAAGACTATCGATAGTATTATCGATAGTACTATTGATAGTGCAATCGATAGTATTACCATCAATCGTGCAATCGGCGTTACTATCTATTATCGCTAGTATTACTACCGATAATGCAATCGATAGTGCTTTTAATAATTATTCTGTTGTTGGCCGGCCATATTGCCAAAACACTTGTGATAGACTACTATCAGCAATGCTCAGTTTGATTAATTTATGTGCAATTTCTTTGGCGAATGAAATAAATTATTTCCGTAGTTGAAAATGGCGGAATATGTCCATCAATAAATTCATTCGCAACAGTAACCAGTTACACCTTACCAACAAACTTAGTTCTTGATATGTTTCCTTTTTAATCACAAAATGCAATAAAAATTTGAAACCGTGCAGTTCCGCCACATGTAACGGCTTCCTTTCCGCAACAGCTGAAATGTTCAACCTATAATTATCATGTGTCAGTTAAGCATTCTGGTAAAGGAACACAAGTATGTCAACTTGCTTGCCCTTCAGCCTGCTCCTCCTATCTGAAATGATGTGTCCAGCCACTGAGAATACGCGTTCTGCGTGTACCGACGGTGCTGGAATACACAAGTACTTCCTAGCCACTTCAGAGGGCGCCGTTGTGGACCATTGCCAATATTTCCGGAATTCTAAAGAGTTGCTTTTCCTTTTCTGTGGATGTAACTCCAAGTACTGGCGAAGGATTAGCGCGCCAAACGGTGCGTTTCGAGTCGCTGTTGCCAGCACTCCAAGGACATTTGCGACACTAACACTTTATCCAGCAACTGTACGCAGGTTACATCTGCAGAGCTCAGTGACGGGTACATTGCGATAACGAAGAGTCCTGTCCATAGTTGCCACCACCACCATATACCACGCACTCGGAGAAACAAGCGTATGCTCCAATGAGCTCGCACGGTTGATTTCATGCGATCGATAGTACTATCGAAATTGCTATCGATAGTTTTTTTTACCATCGATTGTTTAATAGTGACTCCACTATCGATAGTCCTATCGATAGCTCTGCATCACTACTCTACACATAGTAATGGAAAGCCGCCATGTTCACCCAACAAGACCCCGCAGAAAACATCCACGTTCCGGAAGCGCTGAAATTCGCGCGGATGGAAGCCATAAATGTTAAGCGGTCGAGATAGGAAAGAGATGTTTACAGTATTGGCAAGAAAAAAAAGAAAAAAACAAAAACAATACAAGACTGATAGAGCCGGGCTCAGTTCAGGCATAGGTAACTATGCTATATAGACATAAATGCTTTAATGAACAGAGATATATTCAAGGAGGGGTTGGGCGAAGGGCTATGCTGCAATAGGCATACACATTAAAACCCTCAAGCAGACTATATGTAACTACTGGCAGCCGCTCCGCTCCAAAGACAATGCAAATAAGAATTATCAAGTACAATCCGTCGCGTACAATCCGCCCGCATTGAAAACTGCCTGTCTCATTCACTAGAAGTCTTGTCTGGGGTTCCACAAGGATCAGCATTGGGGCCGCTATTGTTCTTGATTTACATAAATGATATTTCCAGTGTTCTTGAATCACCTGTTAAAGTAGAACTTTTTGCCGACGAGTGCTTAGTTTATTCAACCGTGGCAGATAAAACCAATAAAAGGAAAATTAACCGATGCTCCCAAGGTTTACGTGACTGGCGCATAAAATGGCGAAATGGAAATAAATTACTCGAAATCGACGTTTGCTCATATAACCAGAAAGAAAACCGTGCTTTTCTTTGACTATAAAGTTGGTGACAACCCTTTGTTGAATGTACGTAGCTTTATTTATTTAGGGGCAATCATTCATCATAATCTGTGCTGGCGCTTCCAGGTGGAGGTCTGCTCTAGGGCTTACCGAAAACTGTGCTTTTGAAGCAAAAGGTTACGGTATGCAGCCAAATCTTGAAGTTAATTGTGTACAAAACATTTGTTCGCCCGGTATTGGAGTATGCCACCTCCGTTTGGAGCCCCCATCAGATGTACTTTCGAGATAAACTCGAAAAAATTCAGAGAACAGCTGTGCGTTTTGTTTGTTCGCGTAATCAGAGAACGATTCCGTAACATGCTTGTTGAAATGTTGCGACCTGGAAGTGCTAGAAAAACGACGAGAAAAAAAGACGAATGAAATAGTTTTTCCTGATAACCAGGAATCAAATAAAAATAAACAAAGAAATGTTGATTCGTGCCCCTGTACAACACAGTGCGCGTTTAAACCACAGTGGTTATACAGCCTTATAAAACACGCCTTGATGGTTTCCAACACTCGTTCTTTCTCTCATTCCCTCCCGGGCAACGAAACCGCACACATCCTAGCTGGATAGTTAGCGATTCGAGAAGGAGCAGGAACAACGTGGGGTCCGAGTGCGTATAGAGACCGCATGGTCAATTATAATGAAATCACCAAACACTGCAGATTAGGCAGGCAGCATTACCCTCCACCACACTCCTCATTAAATAAACGGCAGGCCACAGCCGGGTGCCTACTACAAAGAAACACCTCCCCAAACTCGGTCGCTTATAATCATTGTTGTCCAGAGCACTACTCAGACAAATGCAAAGACTGCAATCAGCGGGTGAACCTCACACACATAATCTGGGCTTGTCCCGACATAGTGGAGGGGCCAAACAACACACATACGAACGCGGAGCAGTGGTTGACAGCGCTGCTCAAAGCGAGCACTAACTACAAGTCATCAGGCAAGCCGAAGATGCCGCTAGGACCCAAGGGCTCCTGGCCGCCATCTAAGGGAGGGGAGATAAACTCCTCTTACACTTGCCATTTTCAATAAAAGTTGTTTCTCTCTCTCTCCAACAGAGTGAATACAGAGTATAAAAATAGCATCGCGTAGCATAGCGGATGCGAGGTGGAGAGGAGCAGTGAGGCATTGACTCGTGGAGATGCTGCCGACGCCGATCGCGTTTCCCCGCGTTCGCGCCGAACGCGCCGGGTTTCCGTGACTGCAGCCGATGCCTCTGACGGCGGCTCGGCAGGTTTCGACGAGACAACTGGACACTAATTCCTTCCGAAAGACTGAAGCTACTGCTAGGGAAGCTAAAACCAAGCGTCGCAGAAGAGCACATTACGAGTTTAGATTGAGGGAAGCCGAAAGTTCGCGTAGGCGAAGAAATGAAGATCCGGAGTCTTGTGAACGTGGCTGGTTGAATTCATCGCGATACTAAGCAGAACATCGCGAAGAAATCCTGAGTGCCAGGAAACTAACCCCCGTATCCAGAAATGCATCTTAAGCTGAAGCCCATGCTTGACTTGATTTAAATGACGCCAGTTGTGGACGCGCCGAAGAAAACGCAATGAGCGTCCTCGGCAGTTTCACGCCAGGCGTTACTCAGATCAAGTCACGCATGGGCTTCAACTTAAGATGCATTTATGGATACGGGGCTAAGTGTGTGGTTGCCCACCACTTTACTAGGCTTTCCCCAGCTGCATACCTCTCGTTGGTTGGAAAATTGCGTGGCGTAAACACAAAACGCCAGGTTAACAATTGAATGTAGGCAAATGGCATATCGTTCTTTGCAATCAGGCATACCGCATATATATATATATATATCTACTTGATGACACGTCACCACGCGTTCATATATGAAAGGGAGACCCGTCTAGCCACTCATTCAGTTCATTCTAAGATTGCCATGGGTAGACCACGGAAATTAAAGACACCAGAAGAACAGCGTCAATACAATGGTCCACCATGTGTGGTGTTTAATACAGCTTCGCTGGACATTCAAGTTCGCAGGGCAGGATGGCTGCGAATTTTTAAAGACGATAGTCTTTCTTGGGGAACTTAAACGCTGAAAATTTGGTCTGTCTGTCTGTCTGTCTGTCTGTCTGTCTGTCTGTCTGTCTGTCTGTCTGTCTGTCTGTCTGTCTGTCTGTCTGTCTTTCTGTTTGTCTGTCTGTCAACCGATTCAGCCACCCGGCTAAAGTTGGACCACTTGCTTACCGCCCACACTACTTAAATTGGTACGGCTGTTCATACTTGTGAACGTTATCGATCAAAAAGTAAATATTACGCATATCTGAGGCGCAATATCACTAGGTAAGTATTAGGAGGTGTGTTACTTTAATAGAAAATACATAGATACGTAACTCTAAGGACCCTAGTTTCTTAAGCTGCGCTGAAAATGCTATGCTATGCGCGCCGACGAACGACGTCTGCCACGAAGGGAGGGAACCCTCTGCACAAGCTCGTGTTTCCCCGACTGCGCGCCGACGAGCGCCCTCTGCCACGGAGGAAGGAAACCCTCTGCACAAGCTCATGTTTCCCGATGTATTGCCAGATGGCGTCCATGTCTCACGCAGCGCCTCCTCAATTTTATCAATGCCAGCCAGATGCGGCCGATTCCGCCTCCTCAATTTTATCAATGGCAGCCAGATGCGGCCGATTCAACATAAAGGAAGCGCTGTCTGAGGCAGGGCAAAACATAAATGGCCGCTTGATGAAATACAACCCACTCTACAAGACATGCCCAGACAACGCAGGGAAAAGACCGACGACCAAATTGCCGCGGAGAAGCGCCATCGTGCCGACGCTCGTCGTCTCAAGCGTGCCCAGGAAACGTCCGAGCAACGAGCCGAGCGGCTAGCGCAAGGAGCTTGGCAAGCGAAAGCGAAGTGCCTACAACCCGGTTTGGAACGGCTCTCGACCACGTCTTCCAACGCGGGCTAAAGTACGTGGAAGTACTGAAGTACGCCTCCTACTTCAGCGTACACAGACCTCTGCTCTGCTTGGTTGCCAATGCGTCGGACGACGAGGGATGTCATGGTGACACTCAGTGTGCCAGTGGTACCAGTGCCACTGTGGAACGTGATCGTGCCTCACACCCTGGCGTCACCGGAGACGGGAAGGCGTCTACTTCGGCGCACCAGTAGTACATGCGCACAGCCATTGACCCTTCCACGCAATAAAATACATTCATGTCTCACAAATGGTTCTTCTTTGCAAACTATCATGCTATACAGTATATCACACGCGACCGAAACATTGCTGACATATCGTGGAGGTACGAACACATGGCATGCCAGCAGTGATAATGCGGTAAAATGAAATCTGTTCAAACAAACCTCCATTGCATTTATCATGCCAGGACGGAAATGGTACGAGACAGCATCACGGGTGGCCGCGGATCAGACCAGCACTCATGTAGTACGGCCGGCAGAAGACTATCGTGTTTCGACGACATTTGCAGCGAAGCACGCAGATACGCGGCCATTTTTTGCCAGGTATATTGGTACACAGAAAGGTTAGGAGAAATAGCCTTGGCGCTCTTTGGCCACATCGGGCCCTTGCGCCTGTAAACCCCAATAATCATCAAGGTTCGGAGATACGGCTTGGAGGCTTGTGCCCGGTCTAAGCCAACACGTTGCGACGCTTGGTACGTTAGGCGCTTCGCATAGCAACAATTAAATTGAGCAGGCGCATCTTGCAGCTGATGGTGAAGATGGAATTAACTTACCGGACGCGTTCGTTGCAGAGAGGTAAACATTCGCTGCGCGTCCCTCATGGTTATTGTCAAACTAGTGCATTTTTACGAGGTCAAGCAGATCGTGTTGTGAATCGAACAATTTTAATTCTGAATAACAGTTCCGCTTTCCTGTAAAATTCATCCTGGTGGCTGAAGCGTCCGTCATTGAAATCTTGTCATGTTGTCATAATGCGCAAGTCATCGCTCACAGGTATATCTAACAAAGGTTGGTCTAGCAGTGGCAATCTCTGTATGACACGGACAACGCCTGTGAACAACGCCTCTTATGAACTGTCTCACATTGGTTGCAAGTCCATCAAATCTGCAGATCGGATTAAGTGGGGAGCCTACATGCAACAGGTTGAACACCACTACAGTGCTGTTGGAACCAAGTTTGGTATGTGGAAGGCGACCTCTTACCGAATACAACAACAGCTATTGCTCTGGAAAACTTCGCGAGTTTTTGAAAAATTTTTCTTCAAGGTGTGACCATCAAGAATCCCAGAAGAGCCATTCTCAATCAGTCCGCGTTGGACATAAGCGCTTTAGTTCATCATTACTCCTGCGTTTTTAGAAAAAGCGGCCATGCGATATTATAGGTCACGTTTCACAATACCGCTAGTCAGGCATTCTGCTCTGTGTGAATCTAGTTTTAGTACCGCTAACAGATCACGCCCAGACGGAAAGCGGATCCCTTCAGCCACGACGCCGCCAGGCGACGCTGTACGCTGTCGGCGTGCTGTGTGACTGCAGGTTGGTGACTATTTGTCACCGCCCCGTTTCAAAGAGGATGCCATTAAACCATCGTCATCATCATGTGCTGTCAAGAAAGAGAGAGAGAAAAACGAAGAGGGAAAGGTAGGGAGGTTAACCAAGGACGTGTCCGGTTGGCTACCCTACACATGGGGAGGGGGAAAGGGGAAGAATAGATAAAGAGAGAAAAGAAAAAAAATGGAGTCAGTCATTCGCAGAGACAGTCAAAGAAGAATCTCCGCTGTCACAAGCGTTCGTACAATCCAGTACTCAGACGATGAAAAGAAAAACTTTGGT
>NC_051163.1:47339932-47377553 GCF_013339745.2 Dermacentor silvarum
GGGCGCGTCTTTCACGGGGAGTGAACGCACGGCGGAGAACAAACGCGCGTTCCGCGCCGTGCTCGCTTAAGGGCTGCAGAAGTAGGCGTCTCTTTTCTCCTTCACAATCACCATGTATGTAGAGCAAACGCACCTTCTTCCGACGCGCGAGAAGCCGTGGGGGAGGGGGAGGGAAGGGAGGCGACGTTTAGCTGCGGCACCAAGTGCCTATTTATATCACAGGCTCCGGCAACAGTCACCAACGCCGCACGCATTTTGAGCGAACGCGGGCAAAACGCCGATGGCGTCGACAACAGTTCTGCGTGTTGCCGATGCTGCTGCATGTCCAAGTTTATACAGCTGATAAAGCTAATATCATTACTCCGTATAGCTCTCTACAAGTTTGCTATCGCAATTGATGCTTCGCCTTTTAGGTGAAACTGCGACTACTTTTTTCTGCTCGTAGGCGGCGGCACCGCCCCGAGCAAGAGCGCGGGTACACGGAGGAGTGTTAGATATATAAGGCGCGTCTGTGTAGCTCTCTGCAAATGCGTTTGTGGCGCAATGGGTTAAACGCTCGGCGATCTATCGTCGCGGACCGAGAGGTCGTGGGTTCGATTTCCAAATTTTGCATGTTTGTGGAACTTTTTCTTCTGGTTTCTTTCTTTGTATTATGTTCGTGTACATTGTAAGCTGACGTATTTCCGTGACGGAAATACGTCAGTGAAGTCTTGGTGGACCCCGGCATAAAACACTTTCGTGTTAAAAAAATGGAGTCAGTCATTCGCAGAGACAGTCAAAGAAGAATCTCCGCTGTCACAAGCGTTCGTACAATCCAGTACTCTTCACGAACTGCAGAAGGGCTTTTGTGGCCTTTTGCATGCAAGAATGCATAGGCCATGGCCCAAGAATCTTTTCTTCCGAGAACGTTCTGTTGTCTAACAGGTTGAGTTTAGCTTAGAGAATACGTCGTTGAGTGTCAAAAGATGGACAGTGACACAGAAGGTGCTCGAGAGTCTCGTCGCACCCGCACAAATTGCACGCCGCAATGTTGGCCATCCCTATTAGGAACGAATAGGCGTTGGTAAATGCGACACCCAACCACATGCGACACAGTAAAGTTGTTTCACCGCGGGAGAGTCAAGGTGGTAGGCGAAGTCGCAAGTTAGGGTCAAGAGAGAGCAAACGTGAGCTGGTGAAACCCGGTGAATTCCATCGCAGAAGTGTCATATGGCGAGCAATCGATTGAAGTTGCCGTGCAGCATCCGTTCTTGAGAGAGGTATAGGAACCAGCTGATGTTTGTGATGAGCAGAGCGTGCTGCTTCATCTGCGCTGTCGTTGCCGACAATTCCGCAATGGCTCGGCAACCATTGAAATACAATATCGTGTCCTTCTTCGAGAGCGTGATGGTGAGCGTACCGAATTTCGTGCACTAGCTGCTCGTGTAACGCTTGTCGTAGGGAAAACTGCAGAGTTTGTAGAGCTGCTTTAGAATCACTAAAAACGGCCCAACGATTTGGAGGCTGCTGGAGCACGTAATTGAGTGCACCTTGAAGAGCCGCAAGTTCTGCGGTTGTAGACGTGGTGTTATGCGAGTATTTAAATTGCAAAGTGACGGCGTCCGATGGAATAACTACTGCTCCGGTAGAGCTGTTGGAAATGGTGGAACCGTCCGTATAATTGTGTATGCGGTCAAAATAATACTCGTTGCTGACAAGCAGAGACAATTGCTTCAGGGCTAGTGTTGAGATGTCTGCCTTTTTGCTAATCCCAGGAACTGAGAGGCACACGTGAATTTGCCGCAGGCACCACCATGCCGATGTTGGGCGTTTCGCAGGCTTGAAGCCAGATGGTATGGAGGCATGATGTCTTGTCACAATACTACAGAATGTAGCTTGTGGTCTTCGCAATGGAAAATCGGCTAAATGATGGGATGGTAGCCGTGAAATGTGGCGAATGTGCGCTCTTAGCGTCTCACCAACAATATGAGTGGTGATCGGGTGCTCCTGTGCAATGACAATTGTTGCAGCTGTCGATGAACATCTCGGGAGGCCAAGACATGTCCGAAGTGCTTGGGCTTGTACGCTCTGTAGTGCAAGAATATTAGTCTTGCATGTATTGGACAAGACAGGAAGACTGTATCGCAGGAATCCGAGGAAAAGTGCCGTGTATAGCTGTAACATGGAGTGCACGGATGGTCCCCACGATTTTCGAGCTACGAATTTAAACATATTCTCATAACAAATGAGTTTTTTCTTCACGTAGGAGACATGGGGACTCCAAGTGAGGTCGCGATCCACAATAACACCCAAGAACCTGTGAGTTTTCTTGTACTCAATTGACTGGCCCTCGATACACACCGGGTAGAAATACATCGGTCGTCGTGTAAATGCCACTAGTGCACATTTTTCTCCGGATATCGTCAGGCCTTGTCGGCGAAGGTATGCCGCTGTCAGGGTTGCCGCTTTCTGTACTCTGGCGCGCACTTGTGGCCTTGTCACGCAGGACGCCCAGATGCAAATATCGTCTGCATAGAGCCAGACATTAGCCGTCTGTGGTAGCGTTTCGGCAAGCCCCACTAGAACAAGATTGAAAAGAGTATGGCTCAACACTCCGCCTTGTGGGACACCACGACTGGAGATATATCTATTTGTCGGCCCATCTTCAGTTAGGACAAACACAGATCTCCGTGATAGATAACTCCTAATCCACCTAAAGACGTGGCCTCCAAGTTCTGCAGCCTCAAGAGCTTGGAGGATGGCTTCGTGGGTTACATTGTCGTAGGCACCTTTTACATCTAAGAAGAGTGCCAGAGAGAGGCGCTTCAGAGCTTTTTGTTGTTGCACGGAGGTCACAAGATCAATGACGCTGTCAATTGAAGACCGTCCACGTCGAAAGCCAGCCATAGCGTCAGGGTAAATGTCATAGTATTCGAGGTACCATTCCATACGTGTTAGTAACATCCTCTCCATGACCTTACCGATGCAACTCGCAAGTGCAATCGCGCGGTACGATGTAATGCTCAGCGGAGACTTCCCAGGCTTCAGCAGAGGCACCAGTCGGCTACACTTCTAATCGTCGGGGACTATGCCGTCATGCCAAGATTGATTAAAGATATCCAGAAGATAGCATTGTGCTGTTGAACCTAGGTGCCTTAAGGCAGCGTACGTCACCCCATCAGGACCGGGCGATGACGACCGCCTGCACGCAGCCAAGGCCGCTTGCAATTCTTCCATAGAGAAAGGTGTTTCCATGCTTTGATCTCTCGCAACGGGAGCGTCATGTAGCGAGGAGTCAACCAGCAGAACGACGTCGCCAGCAACGTTCGCACAAAAATATTCCGCGACCTCAATCTCTAGACGACCATGATGTAGAGCCAGCGCTGTGAAGGGACGACGTTGTTGTGGAAGTGAGAAAAGGCCCTGGAGAGTTCTCCACACCGGTGATAACGGCTTGCGAGGGTCTAGCGATTCGCAAAAGGTCTTCCATCGTTGGTTCTGAAGTTTGATCATCTGACGATGAACTTTCTTCTGAATGCGTCGGGCTTCCCTCAAGTCATAAATGGACTTAGTATGCCTATATCGTCTCTCGGCCCGCCGGCGGATCGCCCGAAGTCTCTCCAATTCTTGGTCGAAATCTGTGCGTCTTGTAGATCTTGCACATGTCCGCGTAGAAGCCTGTAGCGTTTGTATGATCATGTCTTCAAGGGGGTCGGGATGTTCATGTTTGCACTTTTCCTCGATCGAAACGCGGTACACTTGCCAGTCTATCTGTCTTGAGAGCACAGGGGAAATAAAGTTGTTAAGGCCTCTGATAGTCACGTACGTAGGTATATGGTCGCTGCCGTGAGTTTCAATGTCTGTGAACCATTGAACCTTTGAACTTAAACTATGCGACACTAATGTCAAGTCCAAACAGCTGCTGTAAGTCACTCCTCGTAGATAAGTCGGGCTGCCGTCGTTCAAAACGCTCAGTCCGTGCTCGGCAGCGAGATCCACTAGACTCGTGCCTCGTTGATTTGTCCTGAAGCTTCCCCAGAGTGGATGGTGAGCGTTAAAATCACCCATGATTATCCAAGGGCCTGGAGTGTTTGTGAGTATGTCGTTTAGTCTCTGTCGATCAAGTCGACATGATGGGCATATGTAGGCGCCTATAAGCGTAATTGAAACTTTCTTCTTTTTAACACGGAGACACACGTATTGATTGTCGTTGTGAGGCGGCACTAATTGGTGAACATACGTGAGCTCCTTGCGGATATACACAGCAACTTGACTGCGTTCAATGCATGACGAAGAAACAAATGATTCGTAGCCTGACAGTCGAATTGTCTTTGAAAAATGAGGTTCACAAATTATGAGAATGGGGAACTTGTTTTCAAAAACAAATTGACGAAATTCTGACATCCGTGACTGCAGACCTCTGGCGTTCCATTGAAGTATGGAAGCGCACTTGACTTTCTCCCGGAATGGCCGCAGTGGTTGTGGATGGCAAGCCATCTTCTTACTGTAGACCCGCAAGTACTGGTTCAAGGGAATCCAGCACTTGCAGTGTGCATGTGGCGGATGGCGTTTGTATATTATTCAGGAGTGTGCGGATAACACTCACCAACGACCTCAGCAATGCAACGACCTGGACATCTTGCGCAGCTTGTTTATCTGTTGCCGAAGTAGCGCTTGGCGGTAGTCGATGCTGTCGCTCCGCGGTGAAGTGTGCCTGTGGTAGTGCTGGCCAAGCAGCGTCAGATTCTCTTCTCTGAGCCTCGGTATTCTTCTGACCATGTAGGTGTAGGGTACTTGGTGGTGGCGGCGGTGGCGGTGGCGTAATGGAACGCTCTGGAGGTAAAACAGCACTTTTTTCTTTCTTGGATGCGCGCCGTCGACGAGAACGTCGTCTTCTAATAGTCGTTATCGCTTCCTTCCGTGATGAGCCGTCCTTCACCATTTGTTTCAAAATTCTCTTCTCCTTCTTGATTAGCGGGCAGTTTTTTGAAGATGCATCATGATCTCCATTGCAGTTTCTGCATTTCAAAGTAGTCGCCTTGCAAGACTCAGCTGTATGGGTTTAAGACTCTGTATGGGGTTAAGACTCTGCTGTCAAGAAAGTTAGCAACATAGTGCACGGTATACAGAATTGTCAAAAAACACACAGAAGTCATCAGAAAGAATGTGACAAACAGAGACAGTAAAGTGACGCTAAGCATGGAAAAACACTCACAAATGACTAGGGAGATTTAGAAGTATGAAATGAAATAAATCAAGGGAACGTGAGTACGATAACTGAAAGGGTGTGGTTGTATTTCTGAGGCCAAAGAAACATCGGAGCAAATATTCGCAACACGATCAGGTATGTATCTGCTGCAGCAAAAGTACGGAAACACTCGACAGTAGTGATGCAAAGCTATCGGTAAATTGGCCATCGACAGCACCGATAGATTTTTTTGAAACTATTGATAGTGTAAAAAGACTATCGATAGTATTATCGATAGCACTATTGATAGTGCAATCGATAGAATTACCATTCGATCGTGCAATCGGCGTTACTATCGATTATCGGTAGTAGCATTATCGCTAGTATTACTATTGATAATGCTATCAATAGTGCTTTTAATAATTATTCTGTTGTTGGCCGGCCATATTGCCAAAACATTTGGGATAGGCTACTATCAGCAAAGCTCAGTTTGAATAATTTATGAGCAATTTCTCTGGCGAATGAAATAAATTATTTCCGCAGTGAAAATGCCGGAATATGTCTATCAATAAATTCATTCGCAAATGTAATCAGTTACACCTTACCAACAAACGTAGTTCTTGATGTGTTTACTTTTGAATCACAAAATGCAATATAAATTTCAAGCCGCGCAGTTCCGCCACATGTAAGGGCTTCCTTTCCGCTACAGCTAAACTGTTGAATTTAATTATCATGTGTCAGCGAAGCATTCTGGTGGAGGAACACAAGTATGAACACAAGGAACACAAGAACACTTGCTTGCCCTTCTGCCTGCTCCTCCTATCTGAAATTATCTGTCCAGCCACTGAGAATGCGCGTTCTGCGTGTACCGACGTCGCTGGAATACACAAGTACTTCCTAGCCACTTCATAGGGTGCCGTTATGGAGAATTGCCAATTTTTCCAGAATTCTAAAGGATTGCTCTTCCTTTCCTGTGGATGTAACTCCAAGTACTGGCGAAGGATTAGCGCGCCAAACGGGTGCGTTTCGAGTCGCTGTTGCCAGCACTCCAAGGACATTTGCGACACTAACACTTTATCCAGCAACTGTACGCAGGTTACATCTGCAGAGCTTGGCGACGGGTACATTGCGATAACGAAGAGTCCTGTCCATAGTTGCCACCACCACCATATACCACGCACTCGGAGAAACAAGCGTATGCTCCAATGAGCTCGCACGGTTGATTTCATGCGATCGATAGTACTATCGAAATTGCTATCGATAGTTTTTTTACCATCGATTGTTTAATAGTGACTCCACTATCGACAGTCCTATCGATAGCTCTGCATCACTACTCTACACATAGTAATGGAAAGCCGCCATGTTCACCCAACAAGACCCCGCAGAAAACATCCACGTTCCAGAAGCGCTGAAATTCGCGCGGATGGAAGCCATAAATGTTAAGCGGTCGAGATAGGAAAGAGATGTTTACAGTATTGGCAAACAAAAAAGAGAGAAAACAAAAACAGAAACAATACAAGACTGATAGAGCCGGGCTCAATACAGGCATAGGTAACTATGTTATATAGACACAAATGCTTTAATGAACAGAGAAATATTCAAGGAGGGGTTGCGCGAAGGGCTATACTGCAATAGGCATACGCATTAAATCCCTCAAGCAGTCTATATGTAACTATTGGCAGCCGCTCCACTCCAAAGACAATGCAAATAGGAATTATCAAGTACAATCCGCCCGAATTGAAAACTGCCTGTCTCATTCACTAGAAGTCTTGTCTGGGGTTCCACAAGGATGAGTATTGGAGCCGCTATTGTTCTTGATATACATCAATGATATTTCCAGTGTTCTTTAATCACCTGTTAAAGTACAACTTTTTGCCGACGAGTGCTTAGTTTACTCCACCGTGGCAGATAAAACCAACCAAAGAAAAATTAACCGATGCCTCCAAGGTTTACATGACTGGTGCATAAAATGGCGAAATGGAAATAAATTACTCGAAATCGACGTTTGCTCATATAACCAGAAAGAAAACGGTGCTTTCCTTTGACTATAAAGTTGGTGACAACCCTTTGTTGAATGTACGTAGCTTTATTTATTTAGCGGCGATCATTCATCATGATCTGTGCTGGCGCTTCCAGGTGGAGGAGGTCTGCTCTAGGGCTTACCGAAAACTGTGCTTTTGGAGAAAAAAGTTACAGTATATGCAGCAAAAATTCGAAGTTAATTGTGTACAAAAAATTTGTTCGCCCGGTATTGGAGGACGGCTCCTCCGTTTGGAGCCCCCATCAGATGTACTTTCGAGATAAACTCGAAAAAATTCAGAGAACAGCTGTGCGCTTTGTTTGTTCGCGTAATCAGAGAACGATTCTGTAACATGCTTATTGAAATGTTGCGACCTGGAAGTGCTAGAAAAACGACGAGAAAAAAAAACGAATGAAATAGTTTTTCCTGATAACCAGGAATCAAATAAAAATAACCAAAGAAACGTTCATTCGTCCCCCTGTACAACACAGTGCGCGTTTAAACCACAGTGCTTATACAGCTATATAAAACCCACCTTGATGGTTTCCAACACTCGTTCTTTCTCTCTTTCCCTCCCGGGCAACGAAACCGCACACATCCTAGCTGGATAGTTAGCGATTCGAGCAGGAGCAGGAACAACGCGGGGTCCGAGTGCGTATAGTGACCGCATGGTCAATTATAATGAAATCACCAAACACTGCAGATTAGGGAGGCAGCATTACCCTCCACCACACTCCTCCTTAAATAAACGTCAGGCCACAGCCGGGCGCCTACTACAAACAAACACCTCCCCAAACTCGGTCGCCTATAATCATTGTTGTCCAGAGCTCTACTCAGATAAATGCGAAGACTGCAATCAGCGGGTGAATCTCACACACATAATCTGGGCTTGTTACGACATAGTGGAGGGGCCAAACAACACACATACGAACGCGGAGCAGTGGTTGACAGCGCTGCTCACAGCGAGCACCAACTACAAGTCATCAGGCAAGCCGAAGATGCCGCTAGGACCCAAGGGCTCCTGGCCGCCATCTAAGGGAGGTGGAGATAAACTCCTCTTACACTTGCCGTTTTTAATAAAACTTGTTTCTCTCTCTCCAACGCTGGGCGAAATCGTAATCCACGTCACGCGGATACCTGAAGGGCAGCAACCAGACGCTTCCGAGGGCTCCGCCGCAAATGCCCTTGGTACGTGTCGCGATTTTCAGTGAACGTTTTTCAAGCCGACTCTTCAGCGAGGTACGCCATGTATTCATTGGGTATTTGTTGCTCTTCACTGAACATCTCGCCAATTTGGCTCACTGTGTATGCGCCACTTTGTGCGCGTTATGCGAGGGAACAAGCCTCAGCATTCCCACACATGGCGCCTCATGCTTCTTGTATCAGTGACCACGCGCAAGCTTAGCGGCGGCGACAGTAGATGACGCCAAGTATTCTTAGAGAAGCGCGAAAGGTGATTTCCGCTGCAGTACATACCTCATACAAACTCGTTTCGACGGTGGCGATAGGTTGTGTCGCCATATTGATTCACAGGTAAACGCTTTACCGTCGACAGTCCTTGTGAGATGGGTTCTTCCAAATATTTATCTCTCTCACTCACTGTGACTGGACTTTCAGTTTCAGAACTTCTTTACGTGACACTTGTTACTAGTGTCACTTATTTTACCCACAGTAATTAGGTGACTTGATTTAAGGCCAGGTATGTTTAATTTATTTCTATCACTTGACATTAAGTGTGTTTGACTTCCTCATATGTGTTCCTTTAAGGTTTGAGTGTTCTTTCATGTAATTTTTTCATACCTGGGCTCTTTGTTAGCTGCGTTTCTGTGTGTAAAAAATAGCCTGTGGCAATTAAGGGTTCCTACACCAAGTAAACATCAATATTAAAAATAAAGAAAGCGTAGTCCGGGAAAACACCATAAGGGGTGCGGTAGGTCAGCGAGAGCATGCCAGCCGTTAGCCCGGAGTCTATGAATAGCCTCCACATGACGTCACGAATGCATCTTCCCACCACGCTGGTCATCTAACTGTAGTTGTCTAAGAAGACGTCAGCGTATCTAGAGCACTGCACGGGCTCGGGCTTACCCAAAAGCCCGAGCGCGGCCCAGCCCGTGGGCCGGGCCGGGCCGGGTAGCACAGTTTTTTCACGGGCTCGATCCCGGGCTCGGGCACGGCGTGTGCTTTTGTAGCGTTAGCTACACTGGCCTAGCCAAGCCCGTTTCGCGCGGCACATCAAGAGCCGTGCTGCGCATGCGCAAGGATCAGTGATGTCACACGGCTTGCGCACCGGAGCTACCGGAGCCGGCACCTCTCGCGCACTCCGCCGCCGCCGCGCGCGGATCACCGCCGCCGGTCTGCGCATTCCAGAGGAGTGACGTCGTAGCCGTGGTAGACGCACTGGCGCCGGCGCGCGCTCGCTGTGCAGTCACCGTCTGACACTGCGCTGGAGCCGCTGCGCTTCTGAATGGCGTTTGCCTGTGTGGTACAGCCATGGAGAAGGAGAGGGCAAATGCTGCTCAACAGCGCAGAAGAACGGAGAAGCTTGACTCATAAGAATAATCTTATCTTAAGAATAATCTTAAGAATAAGCTAAGAATGATCAGCTGAATGTTTGCTAACGCTACGTATATCCTGGCATAGCCGAGCTAAGCCACTGCAACTTTTTTGACCCGGGCCCGGGCCGGGCTCGGGTTTTTTGACGCGGGCTCGGGCTTTCTGGTGGTGTGCATGTAACGTGCAGCGAGTTATTCTCGGGCGTCTCAACTGTGAAAAACATTACTTTTCGTTCTCGGGCCAGGTATAGGGCCGGTTTCGAGTCGGGCTCGGGCCGGGCTCGGGCCTAAGGTAAAGGGGTGGCGGGCCGGGCCGGGCGGGTAACGTAGATTATTTCCGGGTCCGGGCCGGGCCCGGGTCTCGCCATAAATGTTTTGATCGGGCTCGGGCGGGCCGCCCAACGTAAAAACGGGCCCGGGCCGGGCCCGGGCTGAAAAAATCGGCCCGTGCAGTGCTCTAAGCGTATCATATTCACTGGTGCGAGTAATCGTCTTAAATGTCATAGCGACACAGTTGGAACTCTGTTGACGTCTATACCGAAACGATGGCAGAACAGGCAGAAGTGCCACGCCAGACACCAGCAGGCACAGCTTGTCGCCGTGTTGGTGCTTGACCACGGCGGTTTGGTGTACGTCAGCCCAATGCATTTATTGACCAGTAGGTAACGTATACCTTCCATGAGCGCTTGGATTTAAAGTGGACGGATACATCAACCGGTCAACAGTCGGGATAAGTAAGAGACGTGTAGATATTGGTGGGAATAAAGCAGCGATGGGATTGATAATTTGGTACGACCTGATCCGTTACAGGCATAGGTAGCGGTAAAAGGTAGGTGGAGAAGTTTTGAGGAATAGGAAACAAGATTAAGAAGATGTATACAAAAATGCTAGATTGAAAAGCATCTATAGCATACCTGAATAACTCGAGCAGGCTAAGTGACTCTTTGTCACCATCCTTTGCAAAGGGGGAGCCAATAAATCATCATCATCATCAACTGTAGGGAGGCCGCTTGTTTACCCCGACACGCTCTGTAACGTACGACCGCTTGTTGTTCCGGTTGTGCTTGTGAATGTTCTCAGTTTTATTTCTTCATTTTGTTAAAGGTCCTCACAACCTCCTAGGTGCAGTATTGTGCAAGCGGGGTTAGAAAAGACTAAAGATATAGAAAATGAACCCAAGACGTCTCGTTATATGAAATTCAACAGTATGAAATGACTTATATAATAGTTACCGGTAGAAGTTACGATTCCTTGTACGTCGTGTGGCTGCAGTAAATCAACAACTGTGAAAATGCACATGCAATTCTTACAATTACGTGTCACAAATAAAAAAAAACCTATGAAGGAAAGCTAACTGCTTCTTATGCATATACAACTCGAACAATGCATGAACATTAGGTAAAGAGACTGTATACTTCATTTATAAAGTCCCAGGATATTCAATGAATTCTATATAGTAAATATATTTAATTACAAAACGTATAAATAACGAATTACACAATTGTTAGGTAGTAAGAATAATGCAAACTAATAGAGTGAACATTGTGATAAATAATAATATTACATTAAATTACGCTATAATAATAACCATACTGTTTCAATAATCGACTAATAGGTCATTATAGTTTGTTTATAATTACGAAATGTTTCAAGCGCAGGTGATAATACTGCAGTTACAATCGCTGTGTGTAATTAAATGTGTAACAACTCATAGGAAATCAAGTCTTTATTCAAAGGAAATGCGTCACTTAAACTACATTAACTACAAACACAAAAATCACCGAGATCTCAAACTTCAACGCACCGTGGGTACCGCACCGTGGGCCGCGCACGACCAGCAACGACTGATAAGATCAGGAATGAGCGACGGATGTTGGCGGCGGCGTTGGTTTCGTGTGGCTTAGCGTCGAAGTCCGTATCTTTCCGGACATGCCGCTTTATGCCATTGAATTGCCCCATTCTAGTACATTGTATGTAATGCGATGATTGCTTCCTGATGATGAAGATGATGGTCAAGATTTATTGGCATTCCCTTTGAAACGGGACTGTAACAATAGGCGCGCTTCCTTCACGCCCTCTGTTGGTAATTGCGAACACTACAGCAGCCAAGTTTGTTCGAAACGAGCCAGCGGCTGGGCCATGCTTCGGGTAACCATGCAAACTGCGAATTTTCACTAAGTTATTGCGTGACCGCTGCATGGCTTCGGGTTTCAAACTGCCTCTCGGTGGTATTTGTGATCGTACTTTCTCATCAGTTCTCTCTTTGCGAAATCGACGTCCTATTGAAGACTGAGTGGTACTTTCACGCGAGGGCTGCACACAACATCTCTCACTTACAATAGGCGCACAACGCAAGCGCATAGCGATAGCACGTGGATGTCAGCCGCTAGAAGGCTGTCTACGTTCTGCTTATTCGCGTTTCCATCGCGCAATATTTTTAGGAACAAAACCATCATGGGCGTATTAAAGAAAAACATAATTGGCTCTCCTGTAGCGGGGATGCAACCATATTGGCGTAAGTGAAACGTCTTGTGCGTGTTTCTGAGGGTGTACGGTGATTTGGTTACACATATGATGTTAACAAATACACAATCGACATTTATTCGCAGATTACAAAGCTTGCGTGCTTAACACATTGTCACGTTGTAGTGATGGTGAAAAAAAATACAGGAAGTGGCAAAAATTAAGCTAACTCTTTATTGGGCGAACCTGTGCCCAGAAAAACAAGTTATACTCAAAGCACAACGATTCCCGCGGGAAAAGTCAGCGATCATCAAAATTCTGATATGTGGGTCACGCGTGGGTTATTAATACAAGACTAGACGAAGATTGCAACGTATTCTCTAGTGCTCGAGTGTCTTCCATAATGTACGGCACTGTTCACATAGCGCATGCAGTCTGAGAGCAAAAGGTTCACCGACAACAGCCAAAGAAATGTATCGCTTTGAAAACAAGGAAACCACAGCAAACCGGAAACGAAGCAGTGTCCTATAGTTTGGTGCACAATAAATGTCCATAAGTATTTTGGTCACGTTGCCGTGACACTCGTAATAAAACACGAGATTGGAAATTGCCTCTCTTACACAATTCCTAAATGCACACACTCGGCTGCGTTCCAATTGCCTTCTCGGCCCAGACCAATACTGCAGATGTTCTTTCCTGCACTCGTGATTTTTCTGCCCACCGTAATATTTCTTTGTTTGAAGTTTTTTTTTTCTCACGTGTGCGTGGTTCAATTATTGAGCAATCAGCACCGTGAAATCATTAAGCTAATGGCCGTTTGAAGAGATGTTTATGAACCAGAGTTGACCTTGCGGTGATGGCGGTGCTCTTACCGGCAATTTGACATATCTTTATTTTTCCTGGTATGCATCTTCACTCATTGGTTTTTTTTTTCAGTCGAGTGTGTTTCTTATGACCATAATTTGCAGCTGTTATTTCTCTGAGAGAGACTGAGAAATAAAAAAGGTAGGGAGGTTAACCTGATGAGTTTCCGATTCGCTGCCTGCATGGCTCAACCGGTATGAGGATAAACTTTTTAAAACCATTACTGTAAGCGTTCACCTATTACAATGAACGTTTGGTTAACTCTGGAAGAATAATATCAAAATTAAGTCTGACGTGATGTTTTTGATTTCTTATTTATTTACATGTCTTTGTTCGGTATATAACAGCAAATTAAATATACAAAAGCAATGTAAGCAATATACGTAAAGTAAAAATGTCGAAGATGAAAGGAGAATATTTTGTATGTTTTGTAGGTTCGACAGCAAGGTGAGATTTGTTATGCTTCGTGAAAATGTCTTCCGGTATGAGATTCCAAATATTGTGCATGAAGTTCTTTCGCTTCGCTACAAATGTGGAAGACTGCGAGGGAAACCGAGGCAGTTAGTGATTGCTGTATCACCACCATACCGCACGTCCTGCGAAAAATTAAAATGTCAATGTGAGACTACAACTCATGTCTCAAGCGAGCTGAATTTGAAGTGACAGAAAATGTAAACCTAAACAAAACCGCATATGTGGTCAAGATAAGGGAGTACATCAGTGCTCCGTAGTGCCAAAGAGAGAAAGATAGGTAAATTAGATGCAAAAGGCAGGGAGGTTAACTGGAAGATAGATATCCAGTTTGCTACCCTGCACTGGGGAAGGGGTGAGGGGAGACAGCAAGATAAGAAAATGTACACACATAGAAAGAGAGGGAGATTAAAAAAATGTCAGTTTCACTCGAAAGGCGAAGCATCAATTGCGATAGCAAATTAGTAGAGAGCTATACGAAGTAAGGATAGTAGTTTTATCAGCTGTGTAAACTTGGACACATTCGCTTACCAACTGAATTAACAAGCATGATCCATTCGTGCATGGATAAAAAGGTGTCACCGGAAATATTTATCTAAAATTATATAGAGTAAAATGAAGAACCAGCACTGCGTGTATGAAATTACATGCCACTTCGTTTGAGTACTTTCCTTCCGGCAAATGGAAGGCGTCAGTAATTCTTAATTCTCTGGGTCAATTCACTTCAGTCTTTTTTTTTTCTTTTTTTTGCTTATTGTCTTTATTTTTGCGAACCCGCACGAACTTTTTACATTACGAGGTGCGTAACTGCACGAAGCGCTCAGGTAGCACATAGCAGGTTATATTGATTTGCCTCTTTCTTATCTTTTTTTTAATCTAAATTCAGGAAAGATGACGTAGAAGATCGCAACGTGAAATCTGAGTTGGACGTAAGGTAAGCCATTCCTAATCTAAATTACAAGTTTCCATGGTTCTCATTCTGCACGGCTTTGGGAAGGGCGTTTTAATAGTGACACAGATGTCTAATGCACGTGTATACATAAAACTTTGTAGTAAGAAATGTTTGAACATTGAAACTCGTGCAACAAAAGAATAGTACAAAAAAAGGAGAGAATACTGAGCTTAGAGCATAACCATAATACAAACTTACTTTAATATTTCGAAGTGTTACATTGTCTCATCATTACAAAATATCAATAGTTTTGTTCATCAGAACCAGGTTTCGGAGGCATCCCACCATTCCGCCTAAGTGGAATAGCGGTGATGATTCAAGAAAACCTTTATGAAAATTTACTCAGCGTAGTTTACCATAATCTGTCATCATGGCATGCCTTGTTGGTGGTATACTTCGTAAGCAAAGAGGACACTAGTCCTCTTTTTCGGACACTTGTTAGCTTCATCAGATGCTGTAGCTAAAATTGCCACTGGGCAGGCTTCTGGTTTCCATTGTGCCATTTTATGTGTAGATCATTTTGTTTATGGCTCATTTCATCTGAACTAGCATGCAAGGCACGAAAGAAGACAAAATTTCTACTGTATGAAAAAGAATTGTCTTTCTTCTTTTATTCATCGAACCTTCATAGGCCTGAGAGCTCAACATTGTTTACAAAATCCTTTGTTTATCAAGTATGGAAAACAATGAATGTAGTTCTTGTTTCTCACAATACTGTTTGTTTTAATAATGGGGTTTTACTTGCCCAAACCACGATCTGATTATGAGGCACGCCGTAATTGGAGACTTCGGCATAATTTGGACCACCTGGGGTTCTTGAACGTGCACCTAAATCTAAGTACACAGGTGTTTTCGCATTTCAGCCCCACCGAAATGCGGCCGCCGTGGCGGGGATTCGATCCCGCGACCTCGTGCTTAGCAGCCCAACACGATAGCCACTAAGCAACCCCGGCGGGTACCCTCACAATACTGAGCACCATGTGCAGTGAGGAAAAGCAATGACTTGGCTTATATTTTACTAGTCTAACTGAGAATTATATTTATAAATATGAGCCCACTGCAGTAAAATATTGTTAACCTGTGATAAAAGTCTGTTTTGTGTGCTTCGAACATTTCCACGTACTCTACTATAACGTGCTGCTTTATGGCTCTTTCTAAAGATATAAAGTCAGATTTCAACTGCTTTATTTCACACTCTGTTTTTAAGCACGTATCTGATTTCAGAACCTGCCAGATGAAAGGTTGTTGCGTTGCAGTGTGTGTTATCGTATCGCATTGTAGTCTTCACCAATCCTCCGTGTTCTGCACACTGTTGTGGTGGCCAGGTCTCCTCAAGCTCTCCTAAACTGCTTCTTTTCCTGGCCACCCGCAGCACAGCCTTTCTTGCTTTTTGCTGCAAATAAATTTAAATTTAAATTCACACTACGTGGCTTCCGAAATTCCAGACAGTGTGGCAAGACAAGGACGAATAGGAAATGACAAAAAGTTTTAAAGCTAGTATTAGCTGCATTAAAGTTTGCTAGGAAAACTCAGCGCTCGTGTTGCATTCATTGCTATCTGTTCTCGGTGTGCTACGCTGTATTGCACTTCAGAAGCCACGCAACACCAACCAACGCGACGTCGCAGAGTGGAAACCATGCAGTTGCCTTCATTTTGCCGTCATAGAATTTACTGAAACATTGAAATTAGAGAAGGTGATATCGTTTGTACAGCTTTTCAACCGTGATGATTTCAGATGTACAATTTTGAATCCAGCATTACGGGGAGGCATCAGAAAATTTTATTATTACAGATACAGAAAGAATGAAACTAAAAATTTTAAAAATACTGACAGTTTTACCATGAGACGCGGAAGGAGAACTTCGGGCTGACAAGCATTACATATTGCCTTCGTTAAGAAGAAGCAGAGACGCACTATTTCTGGTGCCTTCATACGGGTGGCATCGGATATGAGAACGTTTGAGCGATTTTCTATAAAACACATAGGCATGCTAGCTGCACCACAACATTAGGCTTTTGGTGTTTCCTACTCGCTACAGCATTTAGGCCAGGGCGCCGAGTGTCAGTGGCTTTCTCTACAGAGAGACAGCCAAGCCCAACGTGCTTCCTCAACGGGCTTGCTCTGTGGTCTGACGTGCAGTGACGTTGCGGATCCATTCAAATTATGGACCCCGATTTCGCCTTTCATATGGCAAGTTGCTTTACAAGCCGTGACCACACATACATGTTTGTACCGTATTCGGTTAGACGTCTTTATATACAAAAACTATTATTTGCACAAACTGCAATTGACGTGATTACCACTGTGTATAGTTTGCGCGATGTGTGGCATGACTTCTGTTTTCTGCGTCTTGAGGCTCGCATAACATATCGAGCACCCATTGAAGAAATTATTTCTATTAATTCATAACCTCTATTGATATTTATTTTTCTATGCTTAAGGCATACCTTCTGTGGACCCCCACATTAGGTTCGCATAACATATCGAGCACCCATTGAAGAGATTATTTCTATTAATTCATAACCTCTATTGATATTTATTTTTCTATGCTTAAGGCAGGCCTTCTGTGGACCCCCACACTAGTGAACACAAATTTGAAAAAAAAAGATAGAAACAACATATGAGGCAGTAAATATTCAGTCACTACTAAACGTCACTAGCTAATGGCCCCAATAAAGTCATGATACCTTAGTAAATACAAAACCACATGCATTCCGATACGAACTAGAAACACTGAGGGTTCCCGAAAATACGTAAAAATTTCCTATAAATGAGTCATGTGATAATTAAGGAATTTATTATGGATTGTTTTGATCACTCACCGAAGTGCACACCACAAACATACTCGGAGTAGAAATCACACCACTTCTATTAAAATTCAAGCGTAACTTTTTAGCCGAAATAGCCAGACAACTTATTCTGAAGAACGATTAAAGCCCTTCACCGGAGGAGTTAAATTAACGTTTCCAGATACGCAAAAAAGCTGACGCTACTAATAGCTGCAGCGCAATGACATCTAGCTAATTTCTTCCAGCAATTTTAACTGAACTGCGGAATGTCGCAACTGTCACACCCCCAGCAGCAGACGGCCATGAATGATATGACTGCTCAAGATTCACCGTCACACGAGCCCGAAGCGGGCGCCCTTATCAAGCTGGCTATCAAGATTATCAATCTCGCTCACTTTACGCTGGGCCTATGGTGAGGTGGTGAAGTACATTAGGTTTCCAACGAAAAAAAATACTAGATGAAATTCTGGTGCTATAGTGTCTGTGTGAGCTGCAAGCAGTATGGTTTGGCCAGCAAGGGATTGATAGTTAGTACATGAATTTGCCTATAGCACTTGTCCGCCTGGCTTCAAACGTCCTTCAGGCTGTGCAAAATCTTAATTTTCAACGAAATATTCTGTTATAAATACCCATAATTTGCGGTGGTTATGCAAATGCCCACATTTTCACTACCTTGTGCATTTAGACAAAAATCGGGCTTATGGTAAATATAAGCTCGTAACAGCAAATAAAGCACAGTAAATTAAACGCCAGCTGCCTTAATAAACGGTAATATTAGATATTAATACAAAAAAGTCGCAGTCTCGCCCGAAAGGCGAAGCATCAATTGCGATAGCAAATTAGTAGAGAGCTATAAGTAGTAAAGATAGTACTTTTATCTGCTGTATAAACTTAGACACATTCGCTTACTAACTGAGTTAACAAACATGGTGTCCAGCGAGCACAAGCAAACATGAATAGATCCTACTCGACGACCTTAGACAACCACTGTGAAAATGCTGGCGTGAGCAAGCGAAGCAGCATCACTGAGCGAAGGTTCGTGTGGTCTACCGCTTCAACGGAAACTGAGCGGCGAACGCACAGCGCATACAAAGCCTATGAGCCGTCTGTAGATCGCTTTCAAGATACCGGTGCGGGTGACTGCCCCAGCCGGGCAAAGTACAAGTACGCAGTTGCGGGCACAGTAGTAGCCGCCCCCATCCCTTCCGCGCTGCATTCCCGCTTTCCTCCTTTCGAGTCCGATACTTAGTCGCCAGTTCCCCTTGTGCCGTTGGTGCCGCTACTCAACGTCGCCCCACTTCCCATCCCTCCCATGGCCTTTCGCGCGACGGTCGCGTGTGCTCTCCGCCGTGCGTTCGCTCTCCGTGAAAGCGCGCGTCCCTCGCGCGTTTTCACTCGCAGCAACAGTATACGGCGCGTGGCGACGATTTTATCGCCCTTGGACTTTATACGGAATCTCACGGCGACGGCTACGCCGACGGTAGAAATCCGCTTGAAGTGTTAATATAATTGCTATCGCAATAAAAAAGGGCATGTTATGAAAATTTTCAGTTATTAAACACAGCCATTGGGATAGACATAACACTGTTCTCCACACGCGTTTCACGGGGGCTTTGCGCTCAGAGAATGGTACTAATTCGAAGCCAACAGTTCTGGCATTTCTTTGCATACAACAGCACTTCCCTTTCGAGGTAAGTATAAGAAGCTGCATTAGTGCTACAGTAAGTTCCGCTTCCTCGTCTTAATTCGTTCTCTAAATATTTCATCGTTAAATGTTCCGCCGGCACTGTTTCCTTGGGCTCAGCAATCGCTGCTGTGAACGGAAACCTCATTTCCGGACACCTCGTGGCTGATCGTCGTCTACTATTCCTCCTCGCCTACGAGGTTCCCGCCAGGGATTAATCGGGGATTCATTTAAGCCATGGCTGGCCGTACGTGAGTAAACAAAGACTTCCCGGGCAAAGAGACGAAGTAAGCCGCCATTAGGAGAACGTACCGAGAGCCTGACGTTTGACTCAATAGCCACTGGCACACCCTCTCTCTCTCTCTCTTGGCATCTATATGTCACTAAAGCGTTTAGGGCCTCGTGTCGCAGAAAATCCGGCGTCGGCAAGCTGCGTGTGATCGCGGGTGGCGGAGAAAATTATACAACCACATCGACCGCACAGGCCGTCCAAAAATTTAATTTCTCACGGTGAAATCTGTCAGAAAAATGGTAAAGTACGACTTTACCATTCGGCGTTGGATTCGCCGTCGGTTTGTTTACCAATCGGCGTCGGATTGTAATTTGAATGTACGAGAAAACCTAATTCTGCTACGAGGAAACTCAAACATTTCTACCAGACCTGCGCATGCCGGGGCAATGGCAAAAAATCAATAAAATAATAAAAAAAAGGTGCTAGGGCCTTCACATTTTAATATAAGACAACTTATATTGCCCCTGGACAAACGTCTTTCCAGCAATGCACTTCAGTTGAAAAGTGAACCCGACTTTAAGGGGATCGGTATAAGCTTTCTCGTTGTAAGCTGACTTTCCCAAGTTCAGTATTGCAGTGAATGAGGCCTACTTGCCGTATGCGAACGAAACGATGCGAACGGGTCCCGATAACGCTATCGCGTTCTACTCTTAAAGGCGAAGCTTAAGCGTCCTCCAAGGTTTTTTTAATGGCGGACTAGCCACAGGGAATGATAAGGCCGTTAGTACGCACGCAGAGCCAACTAACTCACATATTAACTTAAGGACACAACCAAACACAAGGCCCAGAAACTGAACTAGGCTTTACTAATGAGGTTCAAAGAAAACTGATAATGAAAAATTCGGCGCAACCCATCTAACGATGGCTGTCCACAGTAATGCTTTAGCATTGAGTCAATATAGCCACACAACGTATTTTCGCCGTCAAAGCGAGTTATGAGGCGCGTACTGAAGCAGGACACGCTTCCCTAAGAACACTCGGCGCCATCTAGCGCCGTCAACGCGAAGCATGCGTGTGGCCTCCGAAATGCATGGCACCTGAGAAACACATCATATAGCAACCGAGCTCCTCTACTGCGCTTTTTTTTGAGACGCTGCGCCACCTAGTGGCGCTGCCGCGAAGTCCGCGAGTGGCCTCCGAGACGAGCAGCTTGGCGCGCCGCGCCGGTGCCTGCGAACGCTGAGAATTGTTCCCTCGCTTGCGGCACACTCAGTGGCACATACTCAGTGACCCAAGTTTGGGAGACGTTCATTGAAAGGCGGCACATAACCAGTGCACTTGTGGCGCAACCTGCAAATTCGTCGGGTTGCTGTCCTAGATCAACACTTGTGACGTGGGTACGATTCTACTCCGCATCGGAGAGATTTAGGGAATCTTTTTCGTCATTCTAGGGCGGTATTTTCCCAGTAGCACATACCTAGTTACCCAAGTTGGCGTCAAAGACGTCCATTGAAGAGCTGCAGACGCCTGCTGGCATCTACCAAGTGACAGAAGTTTGCGAAAAGAGGTTCTTTAAAGACCAGCACAGACCAAATGGCACATACCCAGGGCACCGTGTAGCCGTCAAAGAGTTTCTTATAACAGCGGGGCTTACAAAGTCCCGTACCTACAGAGACACAAGTCGGCGTGAAAGGGCTTCGTTGAAGAGAGGCACTTATGTACACATTGACACATACTTAGTTTTCCACGTTGATCTGAACGTTGGTTTCAAGCCCTGTTACCTCAGCACAGCAGCCCGACACGCTCACCATTCGATCACGGACGTTTCGATTTCACGTGCAAGTAATGCGCGCCTCTCTTAATAATCCAAATCAAGAACTATAAGTATGTTACCTACAACAGGCGATCTTTAAAAATTCCGGACAACCTAAAAATTATCACCCCGTATGATGTTATACATAAACGAAAGCACACGCACACAGCCACACAAACCCGCATAGACAAACACAAAAACTCACATACACGAATACACAAAAACACTCGCATACATAAACACGCTCACACACAGACACACAAGCACAGATACACGCACACAGACGCATGCACGCACACGCACGCAGACGCTTAGTAACACACAAAGGCACTCACGTACGCGTCTCATCATCAGAACCCGTTTAGTTTTATCGCTCCTTGCTTTCGTGCCCTCCCATCCGCGCCCTTCCTGTTCTCGGATTGTCTCGTTTCATCTTCGACTGCGGACACGGAAGCTTAGGACCCGTCTCTGACTGGTGGCGGAAAGTGTAATTTCCTTAATGACTTCCTTAATGAATTCCTTAATTGCCCACCCTGCTCCGCACGATTGTACTTACTCTCTATTCTACGCATGTTTCCTTCTATTTGCGTCGTTTCTATTGATACGCCCATGCAATGTGAAGTTGTCCTTGCCTCCGCATCGGCCTCATTGCTTGACCGCAGCTACGTGGTGCAACAGCGTATCATGATTGCGCCTAGACAGCCGGGCGAGGCTCTTGCCTACGATTCCTTTACGGCACATTGGGATTAAATCTACGGGAACCAGGCTACACCGATGCGATGGTTACAGCGTTTTCACTGCGTTCCATGCTCAACAGGCAACGCTGCCGAAGCTACGTAAGAGGAGAGTGCTCGAGGATATTTATCCCTCCTCGCCTTTCGCTGTGAACTGATTTTTGATATGAGATTTTTTTAGCTGCTAGCTCCTCAATGAAATACAACTATAACGTTCAGAGTTAATCTTGAAACAAGTAATATATCGCTTGTACATGACGAGCAGGCCTTGAGCCTGCAGTATGTGACGTAATATTCTTTTTTTTTGTCGAGAATGTGCTCTGAAAGTTGTACAGTGTGATCGACCGTAGAAATTGTCGCTCCGCTAGTATTTCCGTTGTTAATCGCTTCATCTCGGTGAAGTCTTCTACGTAGCACTTCTTTCAAATATTTTGACGGAAACATACGAGACAATGCTACTCGAATGCACGTACAGCACATTCTTATTTCGTGGTACGCTCATTTAAAGCGAAGCTGTTTTTTTGTTTTTTTTATTGAGGATACGAATTTGGGCTAGCTGGTTTCTGTTGAAATGCATGTTTACTAGCAAAAAAAAAAAAAAAAAACTGACGCAGGTTAAAGACGCCATGGGACAAACGCTATACTTTCAACTACTAAGTTTACGAGTGAAGGGTTCACCTTCGCTTCATTCTGCGTATGCTGGCTGCTGCTGGCCTGCTGGTGATTCAAGAGCTCGGGCCACTGGGTAGTTGCAAATGGGTATACATCGGCGAGTTCGGCTCAAATAATGTTTCCGTGGTATTTGACGAGCCTTAGTTCTCCCGTAATCTATCTCGCCTATATTATAGCAAGTAAACTGAGAAAGCCGGAACATAGCAATGACCTTCTCAAGAAAGGCGGTGCAACACGTATCCATGATGGCCTTCATGACAGTTCCTTACGCAGTAGTTTTCCAAAGCATGAGGCCAGCGCGCGTTAAAATGGACACACAGAAAGAAAGAAAGAAAGAAACAGAAAAAGAATTGTGCGCTGCCTGCAAACTGAAATTTATTGGAAATGAAACGTGACATTTATAGTATAAACAACAACAAACAGAAAAAGACATTAAGAAACACAGTGACACATTAGTTTTCTTCTCCTGTTGTGTCATCGTTTTGCCGTGTGCTGGTAACATAGACGGGAACATAGGTTCTAAACGAGAGCGCAAGGGGCGCGGACATTCTTAAATTTTGTACAAGTTCACATTCAGTATAAATGAACTACACCCTAGAGCGAGTGCCTCTGTTTAATAAGGACATATCACAACAAAGAAAACTGCAACTTTCCGGGTGGTCACGCTGCAGACGCAACCGTTCAGACAGATGGAGCACAGGCTGCCCGACGTCTAATGAAAGTGACCTCGCTCCCTAAGAAAGATGTAACTCCGAAGCCTCCACCGGCCGGCATTGCCATGCACGAAATAGCACCGAAGCGCCACTTTGCCATACGTGTAATCGTAACAAACTATATGGTGCCAACAAAAGGCAGCAGCATCGCCATGCCGCCATGGACAGCACAAAGGAAGGCGGCACACCGTCCCACAGAAAGTCTGAGCTAAGCTCTCCCTACTGGCCGAGAAACGTTCTTGGCCAATAAGGAGCTTGACGTCGCTGAATGGG
This sequence comes from Dermacentor silvarum, assembly GCF_013339745.2. Classification (NCBI taxonomy): domain Eukaryota; kingdom Metazoa; phylum Arthropoda; class Arachnida; order Ixodida; family Ixodidae; genus Dermacentor; species Dermacentor silvarum. Next base: position 47,363,333 of record NC_051163.1, read on the forward strand.
TTGGCCTCGATTGCCTTCGGATTACGCATCCGTCACGCGCCCGAACCGGATATAGACGCTTCCGCGCTCTCCTCGCAAAGGCCGGGGCACTCAGTCGAAAGGCTTGCACTGTGAATGGGCTGCACAGTAGGCCTCATTTCCGCATTCCCTTGCGTATACTCTGATCAGACGAGCCGGAAGTTACTTCCGGTAGTCATCTTGCTCTCTCATTCCAGCGCCTGCATTTCCTTCGAGGCAAAAAAAATATATTCCCCCTTTGACAAAGATGTCGCTCGGCATCTTCCCCGCTCTAACGATGCGGTGGCAGGATAATCGACTGGGGATTAGGGTGCCTCGATGGCGGTGCGGAGGAAGAGCGCATTGAGGTGCTCTAGAGCGGATAACGGCGGTAATCATTTTTTGGCCTCTGTTCTGTAGTTTCCGGCGTTGCATCGCTACTTGACATCCATAGCAAGAGAATGAAGCAGATGAACAGGCGAAGTGGTAATCTCGCCATTTAGCGAATAAGGCAAACAAGTAGACAAATCCGGGAGTGCTGTCTTGCATGAAAAAACTAAAGATATTGTGAAAAGCATAGAGAGAGAGAGAGAGAGAGGGATAAGGAAATTGATGCAAAGAAAAGCAGGGAGGTTCACCTGGGTAAAGGTTCACTGACTGACTGTTGTGCAAATGGTAAAGAAAGGGAGCAAAAGTGGCAGTTTCGCCCAAAAACCGAAGCATGGATTGCGATAGCAAATTAGTGGGCAGCTATAGGATGTAAGGATAGTAGCATTATCGGCCGTATAAACTTTTAGATATAGGCACACTACATAAATTAAAAGGCATGGTGTCACACGTGCCCACGCAAACATGAACACATCTCACTCCATGACCGCGGAAACTCGCTGTCAAAACACTGGAGTGAGGATGTGCGGCAGCAGCAACGAGAGAATTCACCTTCGTGCTGCATCTCACATCGACGCGAACTAAGCAGCGCAAACACAACGCACGGTGGCCTCTGTCCCAATCTTAGATGACTTTCAAGATACAGCGGACCGGACGGGCGCGCTCGGCCGCCCGGGCCCCCCGGAGCAGAACGCCCCCCCCCCCCCCCTTTCTGCACTCCCCCCCGGAGCCTTGAGCGAGACGGAAGACAGCGCACTTCCTCCACGCTTTTTTCCCTTGCGTGCGCGAGATGGAGCCGCGATCGCAACCCGCCGGCTCACCCTCACACGCTTTCATTCTCACATGAAGTATACGGCGCGCCGCGACGATTGTATGGCCCTTTGATTTTATTGACCCTTTTCGCTGCGATCCCGTGGGCGCTGCCATGTTTGATCACATGGTGACGCGTCCATTGCTTGCCTCAGCTGCATCCGTTGCCTCCTTGTTTACAATGGAAGTGTATGACACCGGCGCGGCTTACAAAACATCTGTGTTTGGAGATATCGTAAGGGTGGTGACTAGGTGGACGACACGAAGCTTTGATCATGCAAAAGAGAACATGCAAAAGCGCCTTCAAAGCTGTATAACCTATGTCCAAACGGCGCAAGCAGCGTATATGGTGCTTGTTCTAAAAGTGGGGCTAAATATGTATTCCAAGCTATCCAAACATTCCGCTCATTGAATTTAGTCCAGGATTAGTGTGTTCTGCTCTTTGTTCTTTATTCGGCAAGTATATTGTAAGCAGTGGCTTATCAGTTTCTGACTCAGTGAAGTTCCTCGGCGCGCCCACTATCTGATTATTTTCTGCCTAATCGCTCACGGATGTGCTCAGTTCCGATAGATTTGTTCTTGCTGCGTACAAGGCTTAAAACGTAGCTGTTTTGTACATTGTTATACCTTGTAGCAAATCTATATTACAGCTAGTAACTCGCTTACTCTTGTGGATCGGCACGAAACATTCAGCATCCGACCATTCGTGCTCTTTCGGTGTAGTCCGTCATTTATTGTGCGTATACAGTGCGCATATATTGAAGTGTGCGCCCATTCACTTATTCTTGATACGTCGGTGATAGAGTGGGCGTAAGTTTTCCTGCCATTTGGGACAGATGTGTACAGATAACGTGTGCGAAACTTACTATGACAGGAAGCGGCGCTACCCCCTTTGTCATTGTTTAACGAGTGGTACTCACTCTTACCCACGTTCTGGGGATGAAGCCCTTTCTTTGCAGGTTAGCGATACAAGGCTGGTGGATGAGCAAATTTCTGTATCCTCGAGGAAAGCCGTACATCACAAAGTGCCGGTAACACGTTCGGACAGTTGCAGCAGTGGTCCGCGAACTTGGCCACACAGATTCATTCTATTCCTTAACATGCCACTCACTATTTTTGCAGCCAACTACTGCACACGTCTTCAATTCATATGATTCAATCTAGCATGATTGGAGCACAGTATGTTAGCGAAAACTAATGGCTTTCGTATTCATGCGCGGTCACTGATGAGACGTATGGCGCGCCGCCGTGAGCGCCATCTCGTTTCTCTGGAGCAAACTGCTCCGCGAAAAGAGTCATTATGGAACCTCACGGCTACGGCAACGGCATAAATGCGCCTGAGTGTCCATACAATTGCTATTGCAATAAGAAAAGACGGGATAGTGGACTATAAGCCCAAATTAGAGGGATGATAGATGCGCAATCGCGTAACACGGGCCTTCTTGAATCTTGGTGTAGTAGTCCAGAAAGCCCCGAAATCCGGAAGATTCAGAATATACTGAGGCATCTACTGTACTCAACCCGGCGCGATATTTTTTTTATGATTTCCGACCGTCGGCAGCAACAACCAGTGCACAGACGCTTGCCATAATGAAGCCGCTCAATGAAGCATTTACCATCCTACAGATAGATATATCTGATTTCACGCCACTTTCCTGTGGCTCCAAAATAAGTTACAATCATTAGTCCATCCTCTGCTGCGCATCTACACCAGGCAGGGCCGGTATTTCGTAGCGTTGCCGTTCCGATGCTAATTCCTTTTAAAGCTTGGTCAGTGGTCAGAGTGACTGTCCGCTCACGTCATCAACAGGATTAGCCAGCCCTGAGCGGTGGATGGTCTGACTAGCATAGAATAAAGCATAACGCATCGCTACAAAATACCGGCCAAGGTCTTTAAGCACTTTCTCTTGCGTCGGTGCGGGAAGACAAAAAGGGCAACACAGTGCATTGAGAAAGGTATTGGAAGAGGTTGAAGACAAAATGGGCATCGAGAAAGGTACTGGAAAATGCACACACGTCGATGTGGACCACTACCAAGCAGAGTAACACAAATGTGCTTTAGGTATCCCTTTATCCTGTCCTCATCATGACTTACATAATTTTCCTCCCATTTTACATTCTCCTCTGTGCAGAGAAGCGTGCTCAAGCGCATTGGCTAATGCCAATCACCCAGCATTTCTTAAATGCAGCAGTATATATAGGGTGTCCGTGCTATCATGCACTTAGATTTAAAAATATGTAAATGCCATGTAGTTAGAGAGAACCAAGGTAATGTTGTTTGCCGCCCCGCGCCGATTACTCTGAAATAGCAATTGACGCGGGGCTGATGCACACATCTCACAGCCAGCATACAATCTTTCCTGCCGGGGGGTTGGATTTGGGCACTGCCTATGTCTATGTGAGATTCGAATTCAAATACCAAGAGGGATCGTTGCTTAACAAACAAATTATGCGTTCTGTCTCGTACTGCTCACGACGATTCAGAAGTGGCACTGCGTGCACATAGCTTGCGTCTCACGTCTTTTTATACTCAGTTTTATAAAAAAGGCCTTACGTTCTATATTTTTGCCCTTTAAGTTGAATACTGCGTAATGGATGTGTTGGAGCATGTTCTAGCGTCATTCAAGAGCGATAAGCAAATTCTTTTATCTCTTGAAACACTAGCATTCGTTCCTAAGGAAAAACAAAACGAACGTGCCAAGACCACCAGCGTCCTTCAGCGGACTTCTATCGCATGTGCCTTGGTACTGTTCAGAGTCAAGAATAGCCGATAACGATCGCTCTTGCCCAGATGGGGCGGCCGGCCAGCCTTTTGTTCAATGCTCTTCTAGGAGACGACGCCTGACGCCCCGTGGATATCGGCTTCTTTTGTGCCAGAGCAACCCTGAAAAGAGCCCTGAATGGCCAAAAATAAAAGAAGGGCTCTTCTTCGTGCGGCAAAAGATGAGCTTGAGAAAGCACGCTTGCTGGCTGATCAGATGAATCTGGGTCAAGAGGCGGATGGCCCTGCCAAAACAAGCCAATACAGGCGGCATGGTCTGTGCGCCAATTCAGCCCGCGAGGAAGCAAAAATCAGGAAACTTAGAGCCCAGAATCTTACACAGTCCTACTCTTACACAGGAATCTGTGCCGCAATCGGACTCGATCGTTTGAGTTACGAATACTGTTTGTACAGTATGAACCGCTCCTAAATGGAACGCATATATAGTATCCCATTCAATGTAAGATGAACATTTTCTGCACCTTTCGTTGACGAAAAAGTCAGATATGTTACGCGATAGATGGGCATCGACTGATAAAGCAACGCTCTATAGTTTTAGTTATCAAATCTGAGTTACGATCATGTCCGAATCATAGCTCATTAGGTGTTGCTTGCGAAGTAGTCTATAGTGCCAGAAATTGTAAACCATGGTTACTGTAGACAGGATCACACTGTTCATTGTACTTTGATGCTCGTTCACGAAAGAAGTTGACTTTAAGTAAAAGACGATAAGGATAAACGGTCAAGGCCTAATTCCTATCACAAACAACATGCTACAGTGGTTAATGCGTTAATTTCGCTCTTAACCGGGGTCGTAGAGGGGGTATTTCCGCAGCCGTTTTCATAAGCAGAACTCGTTTGCGCTCTTGCGAACAAAAAGTCACCTTGTCGAAACCAAGGCGCCAGTGACATTTCTTGTTGGAATATTGTTATCTCTCTATTTTACTGTGACCCACCACCTTGTTAGTATTACTTGAGCTATGTGATGCTGCCACCACAATTTTCAATCTGACCTACTTCGCTTTTGTAAATTCCTGCAAGTATGCCAGCAATTTGTATATTATACACCGTTCTAAAGTAAGCCAGCAGCCTTTGAAGTAGGACTGTCGTCATACGCTCGTAATCATTGGAACAGTTTCAAGTTAGCTCTAAAATTATAACAAATTTGGCCTCTTCAGATACCTTAGCAAGAGCACGTAAGACAACTACGTTATCGGCTATGGTGTAAAATTACCGATTTGTAAATAATATTATAGTCCTTTTTTTAGACCAGCTATTTTGACAATTGTTGCACAGTCAGGGTTGGCTTAAAAATGTTGGATTATTATAATCGGTAGGACAAGCGTTTTTATCTAAACAATACAAATTTTCTTCTTGTCAGCTTATCAGTTGTCTTATGAGAGCATTTCTGCGTTTGTAGTGTATTCGAATAGGCAAACTGGTGTTGGCCGCGATGCGTCGCGTGCACTTGCCAAGTGCATTTGGGTGTGGGTTGCGCCTTATTAAATTTGATTGCTGTCCTGATCATGTGACTTGGTAAGGAGTCTGGGACAAGTTTGTGGATTTTCTAGGGATGTATCGCCTGATATAGCATGCCATGTGGGAATGCGTTTGTCTGTAGTTGCCTTCACGACACCGTCTCGTAGAGCGTCTTTATGCGTGCTTGAGGACAGGAGTGCTCTCCCTCGAAGTGTTATCCACAGGTGGCAATGACCAGCAAAAGGGTTTTGCACTTGGACTTGTGACATGACTTTATGAAGAAAAAAAAAGAAAGCTCGGCTTTCACTTCACACTCCAAGAGAATTTCATTTGTTAGCTCGCCGCGACTTGCTTCGATCGACAAAGTGAAACGCTTGCGTGTAGGCGAGTTGGCTCTTGAACACAGAAGCCACGTGCCGTTTCATATAGTTGATACGATACACGCATTACTTGAGACACGGAGGCGAAAATAATGATATACTAACAATTTTGCTTTCAAAGCGATAGACAGTACGTATATATATGCACGTGTGCGTGTGCGAGCGTGCGTGCGTGCATGTCTAGAAATAAAACGAAAAAATGTGGTTGATCCCTCTTATATAGGAATCGGTATAGAACACGAAAGTGAAACGTGTCTTCACAGAAGTAGTGTAATGTTTATTGCACATTGATATATAATGTCTATTGGTGTTTTGTGGCTAAAGCGCCCTTAGGCGTTGATGCACCCACGCTGACGCCTGGTGGCACGTCTCCTCCATCACGACTACCAACGTCGATGACCATGAGCAACCGTCGTGCATATGGAAGCTGCACTACGCTGCACACGCTAGCACAACGCGAAAGACGAAGCACGTAACTGACACACTAATACAACGCGCAAGACAAAGCACGTAACTGAATCGTCACCGAGTCAAATCAGCGCGTACAGCGCGTCGTAATTGCAGCCTCCGCGATCAACTTCAGAAACATTTTCAGAGCTAATTGCGGAGGCCACGCTCCGCTGTGCTGAGTACGGTGAACGCCACCTAGGTGGCGTTGGTAGTGCTTCTTGATGCCAGCGTCCCTTCGAATGCTGGCATCGAGGCGTCGTAGTGCTGAGACCACCGAAGCGTTCACTGTCGGTGCGCGTTAGTGTCATGAGGCAGTACTTCTCTTTTCTGCTCGTAGGCGGCGGCACCGCCCCGAGCAAGAGCGCGGGTACACGGAGGAGTGTTAGATATATAAGGCGCGTCTGTGTAGTTCTCTGCAAATGCGTTTGTGGCGCAATGGGTTAAACGCTCGGCGATCTATCGTCGCGGACCGAGAGGTCGTGGGTTCGATTTCCAAATTTTGCATGTTTGTGGAACTTTTTCTTCTGGTTTCTTTCTTTGTATTATGTTCTATGACGTATTTCCGTGACGGAAATACGTCAGTGAAGTCTTGGTGGACCCCGGCATAAAACACTTTCGTGTTAAAAGACAAATAGAAACAACAATGCGCTTGTTCAATTACTCTGAGTGCCGCTTACTGGTTCGTTTGTCTAGTTCTAGAAGCGAGATTTCTTTGTCCCACATATGTTCTTTTTTCGTATCATCTATATACCGCAACTTGACTTCTATAGGTTCAAAAATTAATTATCTCATTTCCCGTGACAAAGCAATTGGCAAGTATTCGTTTAGGGACGCAGACATGGTTCTCTTCTATTTTTTTCAGCGTATCTGTGATGGTTGCAAAATAAACGTACTTGTTAGTCAGCGCACTGTTCTCTCTCATTTTTCTTGTTTGTTCTTTCTTTCTGTTTTCTTGTCATGACACTGACGATTTAGTACACTGACAAGAAGAGCTATACCCCCAGCGGTGGCTTCCACACTCGCCGACGCGGGCCGCAGGACACGTAACGGATCCTCGGGAACAAATTGCGGCCGGCCTCGGTGCTGAGCGGCGACTCGTTTGTCTGGCGTGAGACGAGACGTGGGAGAGAGCGGTAAAGCCGGGAAGGCCGTAGGAGTGCGACCTTCCCCGTGTCCCAAGGAGCTATCTTCTATCGCTTCCTGGATCGCTTCGTTAGGGCACCTCCGCACACTAGTCTCACCTACTCGGTGCAGTAGTGCCTTGAACGGTACAGGCTGGTCGTGGGGTTTTTCTTTTGGTAGGGGGGAGGTAAAAGCTTGCTATAATGACGAGGAGTGATAAACTCCGCGTGTGACATAGATACAGGGAAGCACCATGCTTTGCCACTTGCCAGTAGAGTCTCCCCAATACTGAGTCTGTAATAAAATAAACCATGGAAACGCTTTATAGAGTAATTCAACAAATATTACGCCACTTATGGCATGTGCCTTGTTATAAAAGCCGATAACACCGGACCCGTTCATTTGTCACTGTCCCCACCACAAAAGAAAGAAAAAACGAAAATATCGCAGTTTCGCCCGACGGTACAATCGTTGACACTATAGTAATGTGGACTTTTATATGCTGAGCCTTGCCCACATTTTCTTTTTAACTTTCGCACAGCTTAAATAAGTGACAGAGAAGCATGCAAAGCAATTGTCCTGTATCTTCCCCCATCCACCCCCCCCCCCCCAATCTTGCGCTCGTTCCATCACTCTAAATATGCACAAACTCACCCAACAACGCACATTGGTAGGTAAAAAAGCAGAAAAAAAACAGAATCAAATGAAACATGAAACAGTGTCCAGTTCCTTCTATGTTCCTTCCATTTCTACGCTCAATCATTACGATTCACCCAACTTGCCCAGCTTGTTCAAACCGCCACCCCTCTGTACTTGTCTAAGCTGCTATTGTCTGCGCATGCGGGGTTAATCTCCAGGATGGCCTGCACTTACTTTTACACATCATACGGGATCGGCCCTCCTTACACGGCCACAAACCAATAAAGTTGACACGCCAAGTCACGAGCAGGTAGGCATAGAAAGCGTCCGCATTAGCGAACAAATTATGCGCTCTAAGCCGCATAATTTTTTGCGGTGTGGATATTTAAGTGCCGTTTTTTCTGCCATTGCGCGATTCCGACAATAACATATCGGGTTGCCGGCATGCCTTTATAGGGCTTGCACAGATGACTGGATAAGCTGATTCATCAGAAACGCGGTCGTTCTGTTCGCCTTCTCGTAGAGACACTCCCGTCAAATCTCTCACCCTAGCCACACGTCACGACTAATCAGCTGGCTTTAGGGAAACAGCACTACCAACCAAAGCTCGCGGATAGTGGCTACAGCAGCAAACAGACTGTCGTTTAAATTACCGACGTAGAAAACTGCAGAACTAGAGAACCTTGGGTCAGCAAGCAACGTAAAACAACACAGAGATGCCAAAAAGGAAACCGAATCACCGTTGACAAACGACCTAAACTTATAGAACAGAGGTAAGAACTCATATGGTGATCTGCGAGAACCGAGTATACGCGTATATACTGCTACACGCGTGTTGTATTTGGTCGTTTGAACGAGGCGCGCGGGAGCCATCACTCAGACAAAGAAGAGGAAAAACGAACTGGGCTCGCGCTGTGAATTCGACCGGTGAGCGCTGCAACCGCTGCTGTACATATAATCTGTAAATAGTTTCTCGTTTAATTGACTCGTCCTTCGCGTAACATTGTGCTGGAGGTGGAACGTTCCCCGTCCACGCCACGGACCTCCGAAGCGGCCGCACCGTCGCATTCTCAGCCATGGCTTCTGACAGAAAAACCCCGTCGCCACCTATCATCATCATCATCATCATCATCATCATCATCACATGATATCAACAGCAGGCCAAGCAATCGTTGCAGCGTTGCACACATTTATTGCGACGCCGTGGAAGCAGTTGCGTGCCGAAGCGATGACGCAAGGGCCACCAGCGAAGGCAGATTGCGTTTCATCTGGCGAGAATAACCTTCTTCGAGGGCCACCATCGAACCACCGGCCATGCTCCGGGGCTGCGGTGTGTAAGCGGAAGGGAAACCTGCTTGGCCTTATTGATGGTGGTCGGCTGTCAGTGGAGCTGCGTCCGTTGTTAAACAGCCGGTTCACTGGGCAACTTCAGAGTGTTTGTCTCATATGGCGCACCGCATGTCTGTTTGTTGCTTTCAGACCGTCGTTCACGTGGCTGGCCACGCTTCTTGCTGTTAGGCGAGAGCGGTAATGCTCTAGCACAGAACGTGAGATTAATTGAACGTCAAGTGTAAGAAACAGCTGTGTGGTCTTGGTGTGTTAAATGCGTGAGTCGTGGCTGTGTGTACTTGAAGCCTGCGGGTGATATTCTTTCCGTAAGCGTCTGTGAAATGGGTAGGCGGAGGTGTCAGAAAAAGAACGCGGTCATGTACTTCAGCAGTGTGTACTAAGGTAAACTTTATAATTTGTCGTGCGCATAGTTGGGTATGCAATGCGTTTGGTTTGTCTGCGGTTGTGTTTAACACACACACACCACACACACACACACACACACACACACACATATATATATATATATATATATATATAGCGCGGTATGCTCTGCTACTTCGTATTGTTATACTGCAATCAAAGCCTCTCTGTGTCAATAGTGTGGTGCGTGAATGTTATCGCATCGAAATTGTCGATACTGCCGCCGTTATACTTGGTAACACGCACACACACACACACACTCACAAAGCACAACGCGGTAGATAAACTTCGTATTGTCATTCCAAAATAACGGCCTCTTTACTAATGGCAATTGAGTGCTATCGCGTCGAAGATGTCACTCCTGCCACCGTTGTACTCGATCATTCGTTTGCCCTAGATGTTCTCGGAGAACCTCTATTGCAACTGCTGCACAAGTGAGCGTGGCTGGAACCATTACGTAGACCAAACAAGTCTGAACGTCTGATACCGACTGTATACCGTTAACCGAGAATTATGACTGTTCTTGCGGCATCTATTATTAACCTCAGGTTTGGGTTCCCTGTGTTACCGATATAAGCCGCGCAATTTTTAAATAAAACAAGCTGCGACAAGTGATAGTGTTGTGCTGCACTAGCTGTAGCACCACCGGCTACTAGCGCCACGTACTGCTGCGAGCAGATGGTGGAGTGGAGATCAGGGCACATGTAATAGAAACTAGCAACAAAAAGTGCATCGTTATCAACGATGTTGACTTTAATGACAAACGTGCACGGCTGATGGCAAGCAAGCCACGCTGGACGCAAATAGAGAGGTAGAACGAGATGGGAAAACGGACAGAGGTAGTAGGGGCTCGACTTTTGAACTATAGAGATCCATTACATATGACACACTGACCTAAATATTACATGACATATGTTTTATTTATAAAGATAAAAATAAACAGAAATATCGTCGCCGTTTGCTGGCAACGGCTACACCAATGCGCTTGACTGAAACTATAAGGACAAAAATTAAGCAAATGCAAGTGGTAAGCAAATTACATTAGGTAATGCCTAAAAATGTATATATATTTTTACGAACCACCTATCCTACGGACGAAGAAGACGTTTTGTTTTGTTTCGAAAAGCTGGCGTATAGCCACTGAGACGTTGCATAGCAGACGACAAAGAGGACGACCTGTGCTATATCTATAGGCACCAAACCCAACAAAACCAAACTTTGTTGTTGTGGTGCCACTCGCTGTCATTTGTAAATATTGTATATAAACTCTTGTGGCATCTCCCAGTAACATCTTTGATGGAGCGCGCGGGATAACTCCGAAGGGCACCACGGAACTTCGCCGCGGACATCTGGTGGGCCATACGACCATGTCGACTGAGAGGCCCGCTGACTCAGCTTCGGCTATCGCAACATCGGTAGTCCTGGCCCAACTCCGAGACCCTGGTGCCTTCTCCGGTACTGACGCCATGGACGTAGAATGGTTAGTCGAATATAAGCGAGACAGCAAGAACAGGGGGGACCCAACCAACATGCCGACTAACGTTATCAACTACCCCAAGGGAACGGCCCGTGTTTGGTTCCAAACACACGAGGAGGAACTGAATAGCTCGGACACCTGCAAGCACAAACTACAGGAGCTCTTCAAGAAGCCAGTCGGACACCAGCGAGCCGACAACAAGGAACTTTTGTGCCGGGCCCAAACATCAATTGAACCATATGTAGTGTACATTCGGAACGTGTTAGCTGTGTGTCGGCGGGTTGACGACAAAATGCCTCGCACTCACTAAGTCACCCACATACTTAAAGGCATCGCCAATGACGCCTTTAATTTACTAGTATATAAGAACTGTTCGACCATTGACGACATCATAAATGAATGCCGATGCTTTGAAGAAGCAAAGAACTGTGGTGTCACGCAACATTTCGAGCGGCTACCTAACACCGCCGCTACCACAGCATGTGAGGGCGTCCCGCCGCCTGGTACCGAAAGCTTGCTGCGTCTTGTGCGGCGTGAGTTTCAGGCCCGTTCTTACGACGAACCACGCCCGGCAGTATCGCTAATCGAAGCCGTCGTACGCGAAGAGCTGGCGAACGCGGGCATTCATCCAATCTGTGTTGTAAGTCGCCCCGCGGTAAGCAATTTCTTTCGACATACGCTTTTTCGACATACATAATTTCTTTCGAAACCGCTTCATACGCGCGTCTGCTTCACTGTGAATATTTACCCGGACACAAAATCGCCTTTTTCTTGTATATATATATATATATATATATATATATATATATACTGACGCCTAACACACTAAGGCTGAAAGTCTCTTTTGAGAAGTTTTCATTTCCAGTGGAGCCCGTGTAAGTTCATGAACTCGTGTTTTAAATGCGCGAATGCGAAAATTGCGACGATTATTGACGATTAGTGCGACGATTATTGACTCTGCTGCTCACGACGCAGCAGAGTAAATAATCGTCGCACATTCCAGCATCTTCAAAAATTCGTTGAAGTGCTTTCATAATTTTGTGACGCATGTTTAAAGGCCACGGACCCCACACCTTGGCAAATTAGAAAGACCGATGCGAGTCAAACACAGTTCTTGCTCAAGGCATTGTCTAGGTGCGCGGTACCTGGGTCCATCGCGTAGTAGGTGGTATACATCCACGTTGTCACGACCACACGAGCATGTAGGAGAGGTCACGTTTACATAAATGCGTCAGTAATACGGCACTGTTGTTACCTGCCACGAATAGCTTTCTATTTAAACAGACACCAAGCGACCGAAGATTGTTTTAGATCGGTAAGGTATACATTTTGTAATGGTGGAAAAAGATGGATATATCTATATATATATATATATATATATATATATATATATTTGGGGAAAAAAGTTCGAACTCATCATTTACAATTTCGCTCCGAAAGCTCAGCACCTAAGGGCTCAGTCTTCGATGGACACACGCGCACGCACACACACGGCAGGATTTACAGCTAACATTTACATCTCGCATTTACAGCTAACCGCTAGATTATTTGTTTTACTTCAACCCAATAATCACTTGAAAGGGACAGCAATTATACGGTGATATATTTTAAGAAATATATTTGCACATTTTATTGAACTATCAGTGGCGAATAAAAATGTCAGCTATTTCGCATTACGTTTATTAGTGACGGAATTGGGAGGTACATCTTCCATTGGATATCTACTGTAGCGCAAGTTATAAACATTTTAACTAGGAAGGTTAGTACTTAAAGATCTTTACCGTTAAAGTTTTATTTTATGATAGTTAAAATTGTTTTTTCTTCTTCCTGATGACTTTTGTAAACGTTCATATCCGGTGTTTACAGAAAAATAAAGGGGGCAGTAAGGCTCAAGCATGACATTTCGTTTAGAAATGCGCGTACAAATTGGCTTGACTGGCGAAGAAAACGAAACAAGTACTTCAGCGACGACTGACCGACCGAGAGCTAACAATTTCTGTCTTTAATCTTGTTACTACTGTTTGAACTTCCTGATTTGCCAAACCCTTCCGGTATAAAGCTGTTCGTTACGTGCACTCTAGTGGAAACGACCATCAACAGCGCAGGGCCTCTCGCAGGGAGTTAGCCGGCACATTCGAACATCGATTCCGGCTGCCGCTTGAAGCTGCGAGCTCCGTTCAGTATGCCTTGTTTGTTCTATCGGTCTTACCGTGTTTTCATGTCTATGACCGGCGTCTGCATCTATTCACATGCCACTACATGTATAGAATGCGCGCGTGTTATCTACACCTATGAACGAAAGTTCAGAGACGACGGTTAGTAGAGCTCCGCAACGTGCAATTGCTTGAATATGTCTCAGTACGATACACTGAATTGGTCGAAAACGAGCGCGTAATCTCTACCTCTTGATTTCGTCTGGCACCTCCAGGGCTGCGTAGAAAAAAAAAGATTTTTTTTTCGTGGCACTTTTCGTCTCGAAACATTTGTGAGAGAACATGTGTAAAAGCTGCTGGAGAAGATAGAACAGTCGATTTAATCAAATATGGAGCAGATATTATGCTTGAAAGCTTGCGGCCCTTTATACGCAATGCCTCACGACTTCAAGTGTACCAGAGAGCTGAAAGAACACCAACATTATACTAATCCATAAGAAGGGAGACGTGAAAGAATAGAAGAATTATAGACCCATTAGCTTGCTTTCAGTACTGTATAAAATATTCACCAAGACAATTTCCATTAGAATCAGGGCAACACTTGAATTCATTCAACTAAGAGAACAGACTAGCTTCAGGAGGGGATATCCTGCGATGGATCACATCCATGTCATCAATGAGGTAATCGAGAAATCTGCAGACTGCAATAAACCCCTCTATATGGGTTTAATTGATTATGAAAAAGGTATTTATTTCAGTAGAGGTACCAGCAGTCATGGAGGCATTGGGGGGAGGGGCGTTTCAAGACAGGAGC